>NW_017307312.1:234190-262383 GCF_000935625.1 Nanorana parkeri
CCCTTCCCGGTCCAGCCTTTACCCACAGCAAACTCACCAGACTCCTGCAGCACCTTCCTCGTCTTGGCGGCCAGGGGACAGGACTACGTGGAGAGAGTCCTCTTCCACACAGGAGAATATGCTCCCTGGCGGTGCCTGCAGCACATTCTGCTGGACAAGTGACAGATCAGTGCACAGCCTCTCCAGCCCCGCACAGCCGCATGTGCATGCTGCTTTGTTTTCTGCTTGAGGATCATTTAAACAACTACAGTATATAGCATGACATTTACACTTTAAACTACTATCTAGAGACTTAAAATTCTCATTGCTATGTGGGTCAATATCTTAACAGTTTGGACATCTCCTTGCAAATTAATTCCAGTGGCTAATTATCTAAAAATTAGTTATGGACCATATTCCACAAGACAAAAGTCATATGAAATAATTGTACTGTCACTTAGGTCACAACAATGACTTTGATATCTTGCATTCAACTCAACAGTGGCATGTAGAGCTTATGGAGAATAAAACAATCACACTATAATAAGCTACACCAGAAAATAGCGTAAAAAAAACCTTTGCTTTTTCCTATTTTCCCAAAACTAATACTATTACAGTATCCCTTTAAGTCCTAATTTCTTAATTTTTTACCATGTTTTAATGAAACATTTCCGTAAGCATGCTTATTTAGCAAGCCAATGAAAATAACATTGTTGATGTGGAAAAGGTTCTGAAGTCAATTGACACACGGTTTTCCTCAAATCAGCTCCAACAGACTCTGACTTGAACGTTGCATTTTTTTAATCCTTTCCAGCCATCTTGAAAGCTATGATTCTGCATGAACTGATTTTTCCTCCCTTCCCGTTTACTTCATTGAGATGCAAGGGATTCAAAATCTGCAGACCCTCTAATGGTCCACAAGATTAAACTTCTAAATGTTTGTTCTCAGTTAAGAACTATTCATGTCATCATGTCATCTGAACATAAAACCCATCTCCAAACTTATAAAATCTATGTAGTCCTTAGGGTGTACTTTTCAGTACATGTTCTATCCTGCTCTATGGTGAAAATATATTTTACATACTGCATATGTTTACCCAGGATCTCTTCAGTATCTCTTCTTTTAAAGGCAAGTCTTTGTGTAGGGTCATTAGGGTAAATTTAGAGGTCTCAAAGCTCCAGTCGTTTTGGGATTCTTCAGGTTCTTCTCAGAATTACAGACTGATATTGAAGTCAATTGCATATACTCTTTTGGCACGGATGCTGATGCTCCTTGCTTTCAGATGGTCGAGTGCATACCATGGTTATCTAAGTCTTACAAATGGGAGTGAAACATCATGGTGTGTTGTGGAAGTTGTAAATAATAAACATCTGTTATGGAATCCTCCTCTGCCCTTTGTACAAGGACTTGCAATTCTCTACAGAGCCATATTAAGTGCATTTAGCACACTTTGCTCCATTGCATTATAAGTGAGTTTTCCGCTTTGCTGTATGTTCAGTGTTCACCGCTGCTGATTTCTTGCAGTTCATACTCACCACTGTTGATGTCTTATAGTTCATACTAACTAGCTTAGGCTTTTATTTTGACATGCTAAATGTAGTCATGTCAGTATGATATCAGTAAGTAATGTGGCAGTAGAAAGGAGACAAACCACAGCTAGCTGTTACTCTATACAGGAAAAATCTTCCAATATCTATTCTGTTATGGCATGCTAAGAAATATTGCTAAACCTTTTCTATAAATAGTTAAAATGTAGTTAGTTGTATTTCCCTGGGTTGAACCTCTCACCCTTCAAATATTTTATCACTTTGGAGGTTGATGTTTTTCTACTCGTTTCATCATGTTCTGATATTTGGATAGACATTTACCTTTTTTATACTCTTGCATAAACTGCGATACTTCCTAATATAAAATAATATAAACAGAATTAAATTCATTCTAAACCCAATCTGCAAGAAACCTTTGGATCCTTAAAACTTTTTTTGCTTAGGTTATAAACCTGTCCCTTAGTTTCGGCCAAAGATGATGGTTGTCTTTTATGGTTAGTAGAGTTAAGTGTCAAAGCTACACCTTCCTTGAAAATATAACTTGTTTTTGGCTATCAAATGTGTGACTGAGCATTCTGAAAACCACACGACACATACAAGTAATATACAGTAAAGCAGCAAACCTCAGATGATATTCGAAAATCTCCTCCTGGTATATCAGTATTGCAGAGAAAGTGAGGCATGGGGGTTGATTTACTAACCTTATAAACACGCCACGAACAAGTATACCCCTCTGTAGTGTGTTCCCTCCCAGCATGATCTATTGGTGGAATCTAGACACCTTTGTAGTGTGTACACACCCAGCAGGTGTGTTGTGCAAAGCCCTGCATGAATTGCAAGGTGATGTTGTGTAAATTAGCTCTACATTGTGTTGCTTGCGTTGATGAATGCAGGAATGTAAATGCATGAGCTAACCATTTTTGTCTAAACTGTGAAGCAGCATTAAAATACGTTTTGCTGTGTAAAAATCACATGCACCTAGTGCGTGCGTGTGTTTAGGTTAGTAAATCACCCCCATGGTGTCCGCAGATCTCATTAGTAAGCTCATATGGTACTGCAAATTGTAGTTGACTATAAGTTTTTGTGAGCTGCCCTAACCATAGTGATTGTATGTCATTTTGGAAACATCTGTAGTTTGGTTACCCGGTGCTGCTTGCCTAAGCAAAATGCAGTAATGAACTTCACATAATAAATAAAATAATAAAATAAAACAGACCAGATCCTACAGCCAAATCCTAGTGAAATGCAAGGCATTAGGTTTCTCCTACGCTTTGTTGGTATGTTAAGTAGAGACAATTACATGAGATTTTTTTCACCAAACATTAATAGGATATAATTAACGGGTGAGGACACATTAAAACAAATGCACTTAACATACATCACCATCATTTTATGTAGTAGGATGAAAATACAACAGATGACTAGTAAGTGAGAACATAACATGTAATAAATAATTCACTATGAGCACTTAAATTCATTTAGTCTGTGCAGCTGTCTTCCCCTGGTTTGGAAATATGTCAGCAACAATCTTTATACAGAAAATGATGGCATTGATGTAGCGTAGAGGAGTGGTAATAGAATGCTGTACACTCTGGCCCAGAATACCAACAGCAGTTATGTGAGCACAGGATAATGTTAGGATAATTTTATTTAATTACAATGTTCAGGTGTGTAGAAGTTCCACTCTTTAAGGAGAAATGTTTATGGAAACTTGAAAGCTTTAAATGCCATGTACAAGTGCATCAAATAATTGTACATCATTTTGAAAATAAGTATTAGTTAATATTAAAGAAAAAAATGACAGTGTTGTAAATTTATTTTCAACAGATGCAATGGAAGAGTTTCTTTATTACATCAATTTGCAAGTGTGACCATTGAGTGTCAGCATGTATAGTATTGGTGGGAATTTTCTTACAGTACCAAGATAAATATAATATATGCAGCAAACAGGGTCCTTTCCACTAAATGATCTTCTTGCACTTTTCATGAACATGTTAAAATGTATTTTTTAACTTAAATGGTAGAATTTGTGCAAATAACAAAATAATATATGAAGGGTACCTAAGAGAAACAGCTCTCCAAGAAAGATCTTAATATAATTTTATTGTAGAGTAAATACTGTATATTTAAAGTAAATCTATGCAGGGCAAATAAAAAGTTTGTTTAAACCCGCACATCTCCATGAACACATACTTACCCTTTCTATTATTCTCTGCAGCTCTATGAACCAGATGTTAGATTGGTATACCTCCATTTTGCAGTTAACCATGACTCACTATAATGTGTAAAGAAAACAAATGGGAGTAAGTTTTGGAGCAGCTGGTTGTTCCCCAGTCTTACACAACGTTGGTGTTGGATCTGGACTTGAATTGAGTTTATGTTTGAATTTGAACTTTTTCCATGTTCGAAAGCTCAAATTCGAACCAAACAGGGGGGTGTTCGGCTCATCACTAATCTAGATTCCATTTGTAAGGCCAGGTTAACGGCCAATGCAAAAAAATGTGCAATAGACCTGGAAAAAGCCCAGTGTAGTGAATGACCACATTAGTTCACCATTTTCCTGAACTGTGATAAACTTGAGTTAGGGTCAAACCTCACTTTATCACTGCTCAGAAAAGTTTACATCCTTTAATAAAATTGTCGTAGTCCACAGAAACGTGGATGAGGAGTGTATCCTGGCATGGTCTGGCCCGATGCCAAGATGTGTTTCTTTATAGCCAGAGGATTTAATTAAATAATAGATAATGTGAAAATTTTATCACATGCATTCATACAAATGACATTTTATTACAGGGCAGATTTTTTACATTAATTGTACTGTTTACTCATTGTATAGCAATTCATTGTAATGTATATTTTCCTTTTATGCATCTATGCCACTAAATAAACATGAATACAATTAATGTTAATAGCTGTAAATTAACTGTTTTGACCCTTGATTAGTCTGCACCAAGATCCTTCTCCATTTCTAATGTCACAGTTTACACCCCCTCCCACCATTCCAGTTTGTGTACTTACATTATTTCCTTAGAAATACCTAACTTACATTTATCAACAATTAATGGAAATACTTTTGATAAAAATGTTCAAAAAATACCAACCTGTAGTAGTGTAATGCAAGCAGACAAACAGCTCCAGCTTTTGATTTCATTGCAGTTTCCTCCACCCACCAACAACATCATGGCCAAGAAAAGTTACTTTCTACAAGTAGCCAAGGTCACTGTTAATAAGGGGTTATTGTTTTAAAATACCTACAAAAGCAACCGTTTTTGAAAGGTGCCACAATGCAGTGGTGGATCCAGGGGGAGCAAATTGCCACCCCCTCGAGATAGTGCCACTCCCTCCCTCCATCACTGCTCTGCCACCCACAGTAGTTGGACCGCTGCATGCATGGACGGCTGTGCAGAGATGGAGAGCTGTGAACACAGGAGGCAGGTCACCTGTGAGGACTGTTCCGCCTGGCAGAGCCACTACCGACACTGCAGGCACCACCAGGCAGAAAATACTGCTGTGTGGGAGATGCTAAGGACCCTCTCCTGCACCCAGTTCTGTCCCCTGGCCACCAGGAAGAAGTTAGGTGAGGCTGGTACTGAGTCCATGTCTAAGGGGGCGGAGGCTGGAAGGGGAAAGGGGGGTCTGTAGCTGGTGGTATTCTGTATAATGTTGTATTGCGGGCATTTGTAATCTTCTATAGCTGGTGGTATTCTGTATTGCTGTCTAATGATTAAACAGCAATGCAGGATACTACCAGATGTACAGGACTACAAATCCCAGCAATATCAATACCAGTATCCGTGGCGATACTGGGCATTTTCATAAGTTCTTGTGAAAATGGCTCGATACTAAGCTCCAATACTGGTGTGTACCCCGCACAGCCCTGGTGAGACCCCGCACAGCCCTGGGGAGACCCTGCACAGCCCTTGTGAGACCCTCCACTGCCCTCCTGAGATCCTCTGCTGGAGACATCAGGCCAGCACCCCAGAGCAGCACAGAGTATGCAGCTTCATATTATTCTGCATTGCTGTATAATGTATCACTGGGATTTGTAGTCCTCTATAGCCGGTTGCCATTCGGCATTGCTGTATAATGTGTTGTTGGGATTTGTAGCCCTCTATAGATGATGGTATTCTGCATTGATGTATAATATATTTCTGGGATTTGTAGTCCCTCTACAGCTTGGGCCTTATTTTCTGGCAGTGCCCCTCCTGAAACTATACTCTGGATCTGCCCCTGCCACAATGCCACAGTCAATGCCTATAATCAATAGGGTGAAGGCAATAAGCAAAATATCTAGCTTTAACTAAAGTGTATTGAGAGCCACACGTAAACAGGTGGAATGGCTTAATTATATTTTTAAGTGAGATGATTTTTATAGAACCTTTCTTATTTTGCTTATTCCATACAAACAATATATTTTTTTATTTTGCTCATACCCATATAAAACTATTTTTATAAAGTGTTACATGCACAGGACGTAATTTGCAGCTCATTTGTCAGTCTATAAGACGCATTCTGTTTATAGCAGTTCATCAGCAAGAACGTTTCTCTCTTGCTAACTGGGTTAAAAACTGTTAATGATGTGTCAGATCGAGCCAAAATGTCTCACGAAAATTGACGCACAAAAGCCCAGGAAAAGAGTATTTACACCTGAAGAATAAAGTAACCTTCAAGACAAAACTTTACAATGGAAAATTGTAACCTAAACAGTATAAACTTATTTTAAATAAAGCATCAGTCTTCCTACTTGGTGAATTGACTTTGTTAGAATTATTGACGACACTGGTGGGCTGCAGGCATGAGTTAAACTATGCCTTAAGTGGTCATTGATCAGAGATTAGGGCATTTATCCGATCAGTAAAATAAACTTTCGGAAAAGACTATCAAAATAGAAAAGCTTGTTCTACCCTAAATACAAACGCTCTGGACTGGAACTCAAGTCAAGATAAGTCATTGATAAATTTGCAGACTGGACTGGGAAGTAACTAGGTGCACAGTTTTCACTGAAATGTCTTTGGAGGTAACGAGCACAGTTTGAGAGAGCAGCATGGTTTGGTGTGGTGTTCTTTGTTTTGTATTGGAGACAGTGAGATTGCACGAGGTAGGAACATTTCTAGTTCACTTTTTTAGTTACTGTACCTGCGACTGTGTACTGCTCCTAAGAGAGCTACAATGTTCTGCAACTGCAAGTTAAAATAGTATTAAAGTCAAAATGATGTTAAACTATTTCAAATGCTGATGAATACACTGCTTGATATTTAAAAGGTTTAGTTTCCTGCAAAATCAGCTGGTCCCCTGAGCACTGACTTCCAGTTTTAAGCCCCGTTCACATTGAGCGATTTATCGCGCGGTAATTCCCTCCAATGCATTTCAATGGGGCAAAGGGTCCTGCTGTCGCGGGTCGTGTGTCGCTACAGCAGGACCCTTTTTGGAGCGGATTTAGCCGCGATTCAAGCTTGCTCAATGGAAGCTTGAACGCGATATCGCGCGGCAAATCTCGCGATGTCGCGCAATATGCAAATCGTGCGGCAAACGCGCAATTTGCATATCGCGCAGTGGGAACGGGGCCTTAGAGTGACTCCTTTCTCAAGCAGAGTGCTATGCAGTCACACTTGTGTGTGTTAGTAAGCTGTGTGTGTCTCCACAAACACACAGAAACAGCAAATCAACTCCACCCTGGCCACCTCTCTGCCCTCCTCCAAGCTAGTAGATGAACAGCTGCTGGAGTCTGCTCTGTCCTTTGTGATCTTGCACTGGGCAGGAAGTTCAGGAAAGCTGAGCTGAGAGACTTGGGGGGGTTATTCACGAAGGCTGGCCTTTCTCCCCGCAAATGCCAGATGGGTGGAGCCAGCTGTGATCTCATGGTTGGCTCTGCCCAGTTGTAGTGACATATCAGCGTCCCCAAATAACCTGGGGATGCTGAACTGTCACTGCTAGCTCCGCCCAATTGGTTTTATTTCTTTTAAAAAATCTTTATTTATTTTTACATTTTACTATTTATTTACATTTTTTACAAATTTGTAACCTTTTTTGTGTGACTATTTTCATTGATTTTCTATTCTGCTCGATACCACAGCGGCATTCGGCTATTCCCTCACTGCCGTTCGCCCCCCCCCCCCCTATAAGTTTTGTCTGTAACTTACATCTCTATTATCTGGGCTAGTCTGAGCTCAGCAATCTCTCCTTGGATCAGTACATGAAAAAAATACTACATGTTTGAGTGATCAATACTAGAAGGCATGTGGTAATTATTACTTTCCATCTATTATAAATTGAAGTATCTACATAAACATTATGGTATTGTATTCTGTATACCACTAATAACAGTATTCATGGCTGAGGAATGCCAGATTCTGGGTATGACTGTCACCTTAGTCACCTAGCACCCTATCATAACATTTTATGTAAATCAGCAGTGATGTCTTAGTCCTGAATCAGGTATGGCTTACCACATTTAGAGAATATGATAGGATTCAGCACACAGTTTAAGTGGAATAGAGTAAAGTTACATATTGTGCCTTGATTTTTAAAGAGTTATATGTGTTATAACATGCTAGCGATTTTATGTTTTTAATCTATGTTGATGTTTCACGTTTTCAAAGCAAAAGAAACTGTACAAGTGATATACCTATATGGCTTTAAACCACACTAATTCTTAAAATATCTGTGTGTTTAATTAAAACAAAATATTTATTTGATGGTTTTGAAAAATTGCAGCCCAAAAGTCCTGCGATGACAGTGTATCTTTTGACTCCTTATATGGCTTCTGAAGGAAGCTTACCTACATCAACTCTCGCTGGTGAGGCTTCATCAAACTCAACTGTCTTAGAACAGCTTAGACTTCAACTCTACATCTTACAGGATAAAGCTCAAACTAAAATCCTTCTACATCACATGTTCTTCCTTAGTAGGTGCATAAACATCAAACCTGATCCTCTCTTGGCACTCGGCCATGGTTACATGTGAGTGGAACGGCAGAGAATGTAATTGATCATTGCTTGTTTTGTTAATGGGTGAGATATGGTTATTTTTAACTGTCTGGTTCTGTACGTCAGGAGCCTGAAATTAGTACCAAATTCCACAATCTAAGCCTCTCCAGCACATTCCTAAAGCAAAAAAGTGTATGGTTAGTTGACACGTGGGGAATATCTCTGTAAGTTTGATTTTTCTTGTTAAGTCCTTCAGATTTTCAGTGCTTACCTCTCACAGAATTGGTGAATAGTACATCAACATTTCTCTACTGTATAACTATTTTAAGTGTAATCTATGTTTTGAATTGAATACAGCGTGTAAGCTTGATACAACTGAATGACAGTCAGACTTAAATATGTTGATCAGTACAATTTTGTTTGAGATAGGTAATCATGAGGAACCTCTAGATATTATTGATTTGTACACCGTTGAAGAAATTAGTTTATTATTTTCGTAAAATGGTAAAATGGCAATACTTATATATTTATGGCTCAAAATAGCTTGCCTTTGGAGTTAAATGTATTATAGGTGATACTGTGAAGCACTAGTTTCCAGGAGATCAGAATAAGGAGCGTATTTATAACAAGAGTATCACTAATGTATATTCTTCAACTGAAAATAAACCATAGGAGGAGAAAGACGTTTTCTATTCCATGTTGTAGAAGATCTATGAAAAATACCCAAGGTGTGGAGTTACATACATTTGGCCTGTAGCTGTCACTATTTACAGTTGTGTCTGTGAAGGTTCACATTCATCCAGGTCATAGCATATCTGTAAAAAATAAATCAAGGCAACTGAACTTGCTTTTTTTTTCTTGATGATGTTTCGCTGGTCACCCGACTAGCTTTCTCAATTCAGAATGGCTTGCACAAAAATGATCTGGGAATAAATATGGTGAATGTTGTTCCAATCAATATAATCTTTTAAACATAACCAGCATGGAGTCAGACATCTCATGAAGGTAAGGTGTTAATTGCATTCCCTCTTCTACTGTTACCTTCTGTACTCCTACCTTCTGTTGTTCTTTTGTAGTCAGGTTTGATGGAGGTGGTTTGGCACTGGCCAGGGCTGCAGACACTTTTAGGTGAAATTGTTTAGCCTCACCTTGTGGTACTTTGTTACTGTGGATCAAGGCCTCAATGGCTGAAATAATATCCATTACTGGTATGGTTCTGGGTGTTATTGCGAAATGCAACTCCTTAGCAAGGACATCCATCTCAGGCTGGTGAGAACCCAGTCTGAAAGGTTCTTCACCCATTTCTCTTTGTTTTGCAATGTCCCCCTTTCCTCTTTCTGCCTAGTATGGCTGTTTCCAGTTCGGGATAACAAAATTGAATACTTGCTGAGCTAGCTGTGTGTGTACCGTGAAATCTGCTACTCTTCTCCAAGTATCAGCAGGTAGCTGCAAAGTCAAGCTCTCTTCTAACTGATTAACAGAATGTTTTAAGGCATCAACTGTAAAATGGGTCTGCTATACCCATTCATTTAGCAATTGTTCCCTGGGCGTTGTGTAGATTCAGCTTGGCTTTGTGTCCCTTCACTGTGGAGTCTAAACATATAATGCATGGTACCAGCCCCTGTTGTCAGCATCTGAGGTTAAAGTACAGGTGGTTTCTATAGTCTGCCAGTTTACTTGATGCTCTTTTCATATTCTGTGCTTTCTCCGCAAAATGCATTGCAATATATCTCTGAAGGTTCTCATTCGTCCAGGTCATGGTAGATCTGTAAAAAATAAATCAAGGCAACTGGACTTGTATTTTTCTTGAGAAACCTAGTCAGATGACCAGTGAAATGTCTTCAAGTGGCCAGTGGCCTTGATTAATTTTTTACAGATATACTATCTACAATTGTTACATGTATACTACTTTCTATACTTTGACGTTAGTTCCTGCTATAAAATACTCAGAAGCCTTCACATATGTTGGTAATAAAGCACTCTATAACTACTCTGCCTCCCAGACAATAGGACACAACAAGATTGGTAAAGAGGATGGGTCCTAGTATGATCAAAAGAAACAAAGCGCTAAAGGTAGCTGTATGAGCAAAAGAATAAGCTATAATTGATTCTGGCGAGGTCAGTATGGAAGCTAATATATAAATATAAAGCAGGATTAGCTTCATAAACAAGTATAAATAAAACCAGTCTAACCAAAATACAAAAAACAATTAGAAAGAGATGGTGGTGCAAATATAGTTATATGATATATCATTACATGGTTTAGTATTCTAAATGCGCCCAAGAGGCTATGTAGCCCAAGAGGCTATGTAGTTACAGGCGGATATTAGAAGGGGGGAAGGGCGAGGGGGGTATTGTATAAAGGTATATTAAAGAGCATTTTCTAAGACTTTTATATACGAGGTCTGGACTGGTTTCTAAAAAGCCCCCTTTTTTCTCCCCACTGGGTCCTTGCACAGCCCACTGCGGAAACAATCTGTTCCTTTGTTGTCATCATATTCCTCACTGTTAATTTCACAAAAATTGTGAAGCACACCGTGGGCTGTGGTGAGGATGTTGAGGTTGGCAATCTGGCAATCATATCTCTTCATTATGCATCACCCTTTTCTCTTTTGATGGCAAAATACCCTCTCAGTGTTGCTTTACTGAGCTGGTTGTCAAAGGTGATCAGTACAGAGGTTGTCTCCTGGTTGCTGCTTTCTTCAGCATTTAGGATGTGGCCTCTACTGGAAAAAGAAAAGGCCAAAGAGGACCTATGACTTCACCAGACTGGACCAAAGATATCAGGAAAGGGAGCTGGGAAAATTTCATAGGAATTGCTTCTAGCAGACTGTAGATGGACTGTAGATGGATAAATGGATAATTGTTATCCAGAAAGATGTTTTGTTCATTTTTCTTTCATAAATTGTATAGTAAATTGAGTAAACTAGAGAATTATTTGATGTCAATGGTTTTTACCTTCCTCTGGATCATCTACAGTTTGGAGGATGTAAAGGCTTTATTTGGTTGCGGTTGAACTCAAATTATGTAATTCTCTTAGGACTGCAATTGGATCCATTACAGTGGATCTCAGGTGTAAACACCCCCCCCCCTTATCTAGTGAATGGGAGTGCCTTTTGAATTCACAAAATGATTTGAATGTTACTGTCATTGCACCTTCTTCCATCTCTAGATGTCAGATGCAGGAATCTATAACTACATACACAGTCCATGTGGCTATAACCAGGTTAGTGTGTTCATATTGATTGCACAATATACCCCTTGATGACCTTTTACCCTCTAATCATCTACTGCTTAGTCTCATTAGATTCACCTTCAAAAACCATTACGAGCAAATGAAAGTCTAGGCCAGGACTCCAAAACTTTAACGGGACCTCTTTAGTCTTAAAAATGTATGTGCGGCTAAATGGGTCTGGTTCTGAGAAGTGTCACTAAACTACAATGAATCTGTTGCAATTCAATCCAATGGCTTGGTTCTATAGCTTTCCAACCCCTGCTCCTCATTCTGCACTAAAAAAGATGTCTAACCCTTTCGTACCAGTAAAATATCCCAGCAGTATGTACATTTACTGTATGCACACACACCACCAGCAATATATACTGTATATCTCTCCTGGACCCCAGTTGAATATGCTCCCATAGTCAACCCCCTATGATATACACATTTTTCTCCAGGCCATTTTTATACATCCCCCCCAAAGAAAAAAAAGCAGTGAAACCGTGCTTCTTAAAATATATTCATCCTTTCCAGCAGGTGCATCTCAGTAGACACAGACTGCCTCCTCTTATCTGTGCCTCCTCTACCTCTGGACATTGCACTACACACATTCTTCCAGTGTGCTGCATATTCTTACATTCTGAGTGGTTTATTCCCCAATCAGCAACTCGAGCTTCAACCAATCCAAAAAAATATTAATATTTTTTACATGTCAAAAATCACACTCATTACATAGGAAAATGTTTCATTTTATAGAACAATAAATACATAAGTGATATTGTTTTAGGTTTCTATTGTTGAATTTTTAGAAAATACAGTAGATGCACCAAGTTTAAAGGGTTAGTACACCTTTCTGCACATTTTCCAACAAATCTCCCTTGCTTTCTATAATTACCCACACTGTACAGATGTTAAAAAAGCTGTCCCTTTTCCATTGCATACCTGTAGATCCTGCACAGTGTGTAGGCTTAAAATGACCCCCCTCCAACCTGGCAAAACAGCAAGACAGGCTGGTCGAGTTTGTTCAAACTACACATGTGCAGTGCACTCTCCTTCTAGCAGAAGTAGTTGATCACCTAGAGGTTTTTGGAGACAGGTCGTACAGGACCTACAGGTATCCAATGGGAAAGGGTCAGCTTTTTTTAAATATCTGAAGAGTGCTTTGCAATGTGCTGGGGATGATGGAAAGCATGGGGGAATTCTGGAAAATATGTAGAAAGGCAAACTAACCCTTTAAAGAGGAACTCCAGGAGTCTAAAAAGGTAAACCCTGCTCATTTTGTCCTAGTAGCTCAAATAGTATGTTTTACTCTCCTCACATTTCTCTTTCCATTTTTAATTTTCCCATTGTATGAATATGGTATAAATATAAGGTGGAGGTTTTAAATATTTTGTTTTACAGAAATTTACAATTTTAAGAAGTTTTTGGTAATACTGTTGCCTAAGCCCACCATTGTGTCAAGCACCCTTTTCCTTGTTTTTTTTTAGCGATGGTGCATTGTTCTGATCTCATACCCCTGGTATCTATCTATTTTCTTAGGGGTAATAATCGATATAATGCAATAGCTTTGTTTGTGGCCTACCAATAATGTATGTGTGATATTCCTTGGGCTTCTGTATGATATAAGTCTGCAGCTAATGTATGATATACGTGAAGCCTAAATGACTGTAGACTGTAAATGTGTAAATATAGTGGCCAGCTGTGCACTTGAATCCTTACAGATCTGACTGCTCTGTATTAACCAACCAATCACACAAAGAAGTTCTCCATTTTTCTCTTAAAGTGTATTTCCACTTTTGCAGCAAAATTGGGATAACACATATTGTATATTTGTAATATGTTCCCATTTACATTGCAAAACTTTAAAAAAATAAATAAATACATTTGCTGCCTAAATTTGTAAGTGCTCTATACTTGCTTAAAAATCCTAAATACCCTCCACCCCCCTAGCTAATGTTAAGAAGGGGGCTTTGAGAAGTTAAGTTCACTCTATCTGTACTGTGCTGGCAGATCTCATGAGTTGTCAACTATATTTTAACACTGTCTGTCCTAAAAAGGATCTAAAACGTCAAGCATTGTAACATAATGAGAGGCAGTTCAGTCTAATCTGCAATCTGACCATCAAGTTTGACTTTCAAACTGCTCGGAGTAACTTGGAATTTGCACAGACCTTCAGCAAAGAAACACCTAAAGGTTTTTAAAACATATTTTTTAGTATGCTGGGTGAATGGGAACACAAAACAAACATACAGTGGGCTTTTTTTCGCAAAAGTGGAAAAACACTTTAAAGTTGAGGAGCCTTTAAGGGGAAATTAATATGGGAATATTTTAGCCTTATGTTGTCTAATAATTGTTTCCAGTAATCGTACCCTTTTGAGTGATAAAACTTTAAAACATTTGTGTTCCTGAACAAGAAATTCATATGTTGACATTAAACATTTTTTTGTGTGTACAAGTTGCTACACTATTGTTTGGATTTATTACTAGCAGAGATGTTGGACAACATCCCTAAAAGATTAGAGAGGGCAATGTGTAATGGTCTAAATAAACAAAGCAGCCTTCTTGCAAGTCTTGTTTGTTGTCTTTATTGTTCTCCTTCAAACTGTTTTGTTTTCTGGTTAAGTTGAGCAAAGATTTCTAACAGTTTCTTTCAACATAAAGCCTATCAGGAGTTATCAGTTCTCTCCACACAAAGATACACACGTACGTGACTCTTAGAACAAATGCACATACTGCTTTTTCAGCACAATCTTTTCTTTCTACTTTTCTATTATTTTCTTTTCTTTCCATTTCTTTTCTTCTTTTTTTTGTTACTTATTTTTTTCTTGTTTTTCTTAAAGTAAAACTAAACTCAGGAGTTAAATCGTAAAGCAGAACTCCAGGAATTTTCTGTTTCAATCATTTTATTAAAGCTTTAAAAAAAAAAATAAACAAAAGAATATGATTCTTATGTCATCAACAATATAGTATACCGTACGTGGAGTAGAAAACATCATAAACAAACAGAAAACATCAAAAGAGAAATATGCGTTCTGTTTAGGCTTTTCTTTTTTTTTCCCAATGAGATTGAATCAAATGCCCTCTGTAGATCCAACGACAGGAGGAAGCCGGGTATGTTTTGAGAACTGAGAGTGTGAACAAGATAGAGACTTTTCCGAATATCGTCCCCTGCCTGTCTTCCAGGAATAAAGCCCACCTGATCTCTATGAATAACATAGGGGAGAATGAGATTAATACAAGTAGCTAATATTTTTGTTAGTACTTTAATATCTATATTTAATAAAGAGATGGGCCTATAATTATTAGGATGTAGCTGATCTTTGTCGGGTTTAGGTATCATCGAGACATGCCAAAAGTGATGATGAGTGTAATGTTAGATCATTCCTAAAGGGAATTGTACATCAGAGCTAATTTATGGGCCAACAAAGGTGCAAGCTTTTTATAATATACGCGCTGAAAAGCCATCAGGGCCAGGTGCTCTGGAAGACTTAAGATGCTTGATAGCAGTAAGGACTTCTTATTTTTTAATGTCAGAATTGAGGAGGTCTAAATCAGCCTGCAAAACCTGTGGGAGTGCAACATCTTGCAAGAGGTAATCTTCTTTCTCTGGTAGGAACGATTGTGAGTTGGCGTATAGTGCCTTTAAATTATATTGAAATGTGTTCAATATCTTTTCAGGGTTTGCCGAGATATTGCTACAAGAATCTCGTAGTCTAATTGGAGCCTAACGATCAGGTAAAGTATTTAATTTCTTTGCCAATAAGGCTCCCAGCTTATTAGCTCTAGAGTAAAATTTATGTTTGGACCATCATAAGGCCTTGTCAGACTTCTGATCCAGCAAAAGGTTTAACTCAGTTCTGACTGAGTTTAGTTGAGCCAGGAGCCTACGGTCAAATGTATCCTTTAGAACCTGATCCAATACTTCCAACTCAGACTGTAGTTTGGCAATCTTCTGCAAATGTTCTTTCTTACGACGAGTAGCAAGCTCTATCAAATGCCCCCGCATCATAACTTTATGAGCCTCCCACAGGGTCACAGATGACTGAACGGAACCCTCATTCAATTCAAAGTACTGTTTAGCATATGATTCAATATGAGTCCTATTCTCTATAGTGGATTACAGAGAGTCATTAATTCTCCAATGCCCCTGGCCCTGGGATCCACCTCCCAACCGAAATTGTATAATGTTAGGTGCATGGTCCAACCAAGGGTTCCCCTTAATCTTGGCTGACACAAAATAAGATAAAAACTGTTGGGTGGTAAAGACATGGTCAATTCTGCAAAAAATTTGTTGTGAATTAGAAAAGTATGTATAGTCCTTAGTTGTAGGGTTAATTTCCCTCTATACATCAACCAATTGATATTTAAAAGAGTTAGAAGGGAGAGTTATCAACGGCTAGAGTTGAATCCAATCCAGAGGCATTTTCCTTTTTAGTTTTGTGCATATGAGGGTGTAGTACTAATTTGGTATCCCCAACTAAAAATAGCAGTCCTTTAGCATGATGTTGAACTACCTGGAATAGGTGGGAAAGAAATCTAATCTGATGAGTGTTTGGGGTATAATAGGTGATAAAGGTAACTTCAACATCAAATAAGGTGCCAATCAGGAGAATATAGTGGCCAGTGGGATCAATGAGTTGTTTATGAACCTCAGCTAATTCTTATGTAGATGACATGGACAGGAGGATTCAGAAAATGTTGTCTCTTGTAGACAGATTACATCCGCATGGCAAGAGGAATAGTAGGAATAAGCTTTATGTTTTTTGGAGGGTGAATTCAACCCTTGTACATTATGAGATTTTAACGTGAACTTACTAGCCACAAAGCAGATTTAGATGGAACTATACGTATGGCGTCAGTCACATACCACAGTTGGGACGGGAGCTAATGCAGCTTGGTGGATTAACCCAAAGTGCTGATTGAGTAGGTGAGCGGAGGCGGAAGCAGAGATAGAAAGGACTAAAAACATTCAATATGAAAGAAAACACAAGTTAAAGTAAATAAAAACATAACAATAAAATAAAATATTAGTAACCATCTGCGTGGGCCGGCAAAACAGGCAACAGGACTTGAGAATCCTGTCCCATTGCTTGTCATAGTGGGGAGGTGTTACCACTGAACCCCAGGGAAAGCGATAGCTTATCCAACAATAATACCTAAGGAAAACTAGTAAATATAAAATAAAAATTGAAAATGAAAAATTATGGGATACAGAGCTTGTGATGCAAGCAACATGCATAACGTATCTTATACAAAAGACTTGATGAGTGAGATAGCATAGTAGAATCATGTATAGCAGCAAACATGGGATGAGGATCAAAAAACATCCTACAACAAGCAGCTTAGTGCAATAGTAAGGGGTTATTTACTTAACAACACAAGCCACTCCTCAGCATTACGAAAAAGCACAACGATGACAGCTCATTAGCCGTCTTAGAGGTAACAGGCCTTATGGTAAGAGTAAACATTAACAAAGAAAAAATTGGACATCAAAGCCAGTATGAAGATCTTCAAGCTGGATCAAACAGAGGGGGACTATTCCTCAATTTTTTCTGAGGAGAGATCCGGTTCTTTTGTTTCTTCTCCCATATCGGACTCAATGGAACAGGATGCTGACTTTCTTTTGGTGGTGATGTGGTCAACTTGGATGACGATAACAGGGACAAACCAGCACGAATCTAGCAAAGTTTATCAGGAGAAGAGGCTGTGAATGATTTTCCATCTCGGCTAAACATCACTTTAAACGGGAATCCCCATCAGTATGATATATTCTGGGCACGGAGGACATCCAGGAATTGTTTCAACTCCCTACACCTTTGAATTGTGGTTGAAGAGAAGTCAGCATTAATTTGGTAAGAGTGACCCTGGAATTGCAGGTCTCATTGTTCACGAGCCTCATGTAAGATGGCTTCTTTTGTCTTGTAACAGGTAAACTTCATGATGATATCTCTCGGCGGACCATCAAACTCCAAACGATCAATCGGCATAGAGGGAACAAGTTCCTGGAAAAATGCTGTAACTGAAGAGCTTAAATCCTCAATTAATTTGGGTAGGCCTCTAACTTGCAGATTGCCACGCCGGTCCCGATTTTCCAAATCTTCCAACTTATCCAGTGCAGCCCTCAGTTTATCAGAGATTGTATCCAGTTCCTTCTCCTGGGAATCTACAATTGTGATCACATTATCCATTTTGTGCTCCAGGAGGTCCGTACGGGCTCCTATCTCCCTATTTTCTTTCTTTCCATTAGCTTGTCAGTGGCCGAGGACAATTCGGTCTGTAGCCTAGTGCGGAATTTGTCCAACAAAGCTAAGTCTTGGATACTGTCCAGGTTCTCGGCTGGAGTCAGGGACAGACTGTCCAGAGATGAATAGACAAATAACTCTGGTGCAGGTGCTGCGTGTCCTTGTGGGGATGCTTGTCCATCAGCTTGGATCCCCGCTGTCAGTGAGTGTATCGCGGCTGAGTGTATCGCGGCCTTCTGTATCCTTAGGAGGAAGGGACACCCAGAATCTCAGACTGTCTAGTCGTGCCGTAGGTAAGCTTAATATAGCTAATAATCGCTTTCCGGGGGTCCAGTGTTGCAGAGCTCGCTCAACCAGTAGCCAGCTCGCCACGCCCCCCAATTCCAGGAATTGCATTATTAACCCTTGCAGTGGAGCTACTCCCACAAAGCTAAGTCTTGGATACTGGGTCTACTCCCACACTGTAAGGGGTAACTGCTCATTTATGTCTAGGTTAAAAAACAAAAACACAGATATGCTCACCCAAAGCTCCTAGCCAGCTTCTTCTTAGACTGGTCCCTGGAATGTCTCTCCACCTCCTCTGCAGCGGTCTAAAGTCCAGTAAATCATCACATCTATACACTGTGCATAGATGTAAGAATGCTGGAGGACATTCCAATGTGCTGCTGAGGAGGGGACAGGCTGGAGGGAGCACCATGACAGCTGGCTGAGCTTTAGTTACTATATCTTTGTTATTTTAGCACCTAGACACAAAGGAGCACTTAATTCCTACAATGCGGGGGTAGCCCCATTGCAAGGGTTAATAAAATAATTCCTGGAGGTCTTCTTTAATAAGGCCCTCAAGTGAACTATTAATAAAAACGTAGCTTACTTGTGTATCGCTCAGCTGTAGATCCTCAAATCATCTTTGTATTGGTGATGACACTGTCCTTCCTTATACTGTCAATGTTATCTTTGCATTTCTATACATGTGTCTACATCAATGCTAGATAAACCTCAATCTTTTAGCTCATTCACTGTCTTCGAACACTGTAACTTTTTTCTCTGAAAATGTTATGCATCCAAAAGGATGTTTTTGATTATACTGTTATTCTGTCACATTAAGCTGCTTCATCATTCTTGGCTGGTTTGCCATCCATAAAAACATATTCCCAGCAATTATGTTCTAATTACTCTCTTATTGTGCTCCCTCAGCTGGCTTTTTGATTACATTATTATTGTGTATTGTGGTTAGTAAATGACACAGCTCTTTCCCTGTCAAGCTTCTTCAACAGCCTGGGTATAGCTAGTGCACTTTTTATGGCTCAATCACACCATATGCAGAGACCTGTGTTTTTCTGCAGATGTAGAACACAGGTTTCTTCAAAGGCACACAGAAAACAGTCCCTGTTCACAGCAAAATGCTGGTGTTATATGCAGTGCAGATCCAGTATCTCAAAATTCAGTTTACTGTGATCAAATTAGTTCAGAAATAAATTTTATCATCCAGAGAGATCAGAGTGGAGGTAACTTCCAAAAGGATATGGATGTAAATGTAAGCAACGCTAGTTTGTATTTTTTTTAGTTTTCCTTTAATTACCCTTGCTTAATAAAATGTAAAAAAGTAATAGCATAGCCGGCACATCATGCACATATTTCCAGTAACATAAAAAAAAAAACAATTAGGCACTGGTTGTCAATCTCTGCTGTTTGAACACTGGACCCAAGTAATAAACATTATTAGTGCGGTCCTACAGTTGCATGAGAAGCTTCTTACAAATTCCATATAACTCATTAACCTCACAGCCATTCATTTGTTTTGTTCTCAGAGAAATAAACTGTATACAGTTTGATTAAAACATTGGTGTTTTGGCAGAGGACAGCAGTATTAGAATTAGATGTATTGGCTGAACAGCAGGAAAAACACAGTTTTTCACATTTCAATGCAGAGCTGTGTTTATTCTCTTGGGTTACATGTACAATAAGGGAAATCACTTCCTGCACATTCTCTTGTAGCATTTTCTTCAATAACGCAAGCAAAGCAACCAGGAGATAGCTATTAGGGTCATATGTCATAATATGTGACTTTTTTTCAAGGGACACGGTCTGTAAGAGGCACTCACATTGGCAGCACAATACATCATTCTGCTGAAAATGTGGAATAGTTACATGGATGCCAAATGGTTTAGCCCACCCAGTCTGACTGTGGTTCTAAGCTGCTGTAAGCTCCAGACCCTATTTGATCCCAGGCTTATTTTCCTATATTTAGAATACCCTTTGTACAGCTTAATTCCAACATATTTGCAAAGTCCATTACAATATCATAAGGATCATGCTGATGCTTTTTCATGTGACATTATCTTATAAAGGAATATCTTGACAATTAGGTTCAGCTGAGGTAGATACCCACAACAGACTTTAAGGCATGTCTATGTCTAAGATAAAACGAATAATGTAATAGTGCTTTCAGTAATCTATAAGCAGATAAACCCATCTGCAATGTCACTTGCTCTGTCAGGAGAAACACAAGGAAAAACAGAGATAAACTAACATGACGTAGCATGGATGGTGAAAAAAAATCTCTCATAATATCTATAACAAATCAAAACAGACCGCATTCCCAAAATGAAGCTACATTGCATTTTGATGAAATTAGAGGAGCCTTTCTTAACATAACACTTAGGGAATCCTTAAAAAAAAATGAAATACCTTTCTCTGATCTACAGTTCATTGTATGTTAGCATGTTCCATCAGTTGTTTATATAGTAATATACATGAAAGAGGTACATTTTTATATTATTCCTGTTTTTTTAGCAAAAATACTCAGTTTGGGGTTAAACGTGATGTAAGCACACATAGATGTCATCTTTAATAAATTTACATTGGCATTCAGCAGCATTACTGAGTGACCCTGAGTGGTGCGACTAAATTAGTATTGGTGGTCAGTGGCAAGTGGTAAGCATTGACTTTCAGTGGCAGGAATAAATTCACAAACGAACCGGGTTATCCACAAAAGGGTGAAGAGTTTGGAGACGGCAGGAGAAGAGAACAATCTAGGACAACATAGCTGAACTGTAAAGTGAGCTGAATTGGAGAATATTTCCAAATCAGCTATTTTGACCTAGATTGTTCACTTCTCCTGCCTTCTCCAAACTCTTCACCCTTTTGTGAATAACCCTGCTAATTTTAATTAGTGGTCAGTGGAAAGACTACATTTGCACTGGCAAAATATCGAACAAAGCATACCACACTGGATCTCAGCTCTCATGCCCATCCACTCTGGACGTGTATTGCTCTGATTTAACATGTTGACAGATAAATACCAAAAATATGAAGGATTCACTGCACAACCAGATTGTGAAAACATTTTTCTTAGTTCAATTAATGGCAAAGGATACAGCTCTTATGTGTCTCACACTTACATGATTAGAAAAACGTTGTACCAGTCTGTAATATTAGTCTGTAATATTATTATGAAACATCAAGTCAATATTTGGAACGTTTTATTCAGTTATTGTATAATGATCGTATGTGATAGACATAATCAACCAAATATCAGCTATTCCAATACTACATACAGAACTCCCCCACAACAATTATTCAATTATGATTTTTCTAATTACAAATATAAACAACACACATTGTATAAAAACACTTAAAACAGCAGAAGGCAACAACAAATCCCCTTATTAAAGTGTATTTTCCAAAAACATTTTCCCAATTTAGAATAACACCTACTTTACATTTTTTACATATTTCCATTCACATAGCATAATGTTAAAAATGTAACAAATTTTTGACATGATGTTTTTGCAAACCCCAGGATTGAAAAACCCGGCATAGTTCTCACTGTCTGGGGGGTTAGGGGGGGAGTATATGTTTCAAATAATTAACCCTGTTTGTACTGTGCTAGCAGATTTCATAATCACTTGTGAACTAGATGATCAGGACTAGATAAGCAGTGTTCTCTGCTTCTGTATCCGTCCAAGCGGCTCTGCAAGCAAGGACACCCACCGCTGTGTGTCAGTTAAATTGCATCACTTCCTGTCTGGCAATGTGTAGCGATTTATATCACTTTCTGAACATCATTTACTGCAATTATTTCACTTTTCTCTTAATTCTCTGTGCATTTATCATTTTTCTATGTCTGTTTTTATTATTACATTGAATTCAGGATCAGGGACTTGGTTCCCCAACATATAGGGGTCTATTCACGAAGCTGCCGAAGGATCTAGCCGTAGCTTCGGCTGATCCTTTGGCAAGCTTCGGCCCCAGGACCCCTTTGGTTCAGTAGAACCGAAGGGGTGCTGTACGGGCTATTCACTATAGCCCGTACAGCTCCCGAATGTGGCCGAGCGGCTCAGTCGAGCCGAACGCATATGCATTGGCTCGAACCCGACAGCCTGCTTCTGACAGCTTGGCGGAGCCAGCCGTGATCTTACGGCTGGCTCCGGCCACTTGCAGAGAGATCAGCGCCCCTGGTTACCTGCTAACCAGGGACACTGATCTCCAAACAGCTAACAGCTAAACAGCTAACTCTCCCTGGCGCCCAGGGAGTCTCCTGCTCCCGGCCACCAAGGAGAGAAACACTGCTGTGTCTTTTTTTTCTTTATTCTGACACGGAGCGATGTCAGAATAGAAAAAAAAAATTCCCATTGAAATGCATTGCTACATTACTATTGGCTATTTCAATTTGCAATAGCCAATAGTAAACTAGCATTGTACCCGCCCTCTGCTGCAGTTCTCCATCAGGTCCATCAGCAGGGGGCGGGTACAATGCTAGTTTACTATTGGCTATTGCAAATTGAAATAGCCAATAGGAATGTAGCAATGCATCGCTCCGTGTCAGAATAAAGAACAAAAAAGACACAGCAGTATTTCTCCCAGAAGCTCTCAGCCGGAGGCTCCCAGAGTGCCCGGGAGAATTTTTTATTTTCTTCTTTTTTTTGACGGCAGCAGAGCCACCGGACAATAGGTAACCATTGGGCGGAGCAAGCTGTCACTGCTAGCTCCGCACAATCATTTTCTATTTACTTTTTTTAACTTTTTTAACTCTTTTTCTGTTCTGCTCGGTCCCTCTGAGGGACCGAGCAGAAAAGCCAAGCCGAATGCCGCTCAGCGGCATTCGGCTATTCACTCACTGCTGTTCAGCCTCTATAAGAATAGGCCGAACAGCAGTGAGTAGCCTGACGGAGGTTCGGCTCAGCCGATCCAGATGTTGGATCGGCTGAGTCGAACTGCTTCTGCACTTAGGGTCGGCCGAACATGCTGATTTCAGCCGATGTGCGGCTGAAATTAGCCATACCAGCCTGAAGTGAATAGCCGAACAGTGTTCGGCTCACTTCACTTCAGGTCGGTCATTCACTCGGCTGCCTACGGCAGCTTAGTGAATAGACCCCATAGTCTCAACACAGCACCAGCAAAAAAAAAATGTCTGGAGAGGTCCCTGTCTGCAGATTAAAACAATCTACATGCAAATTTTCAGGCTATAAAAAAATGTTTTCATAAGTAGGCGCACCCGACGCGTTTTTTTCATTATTATTAGATTTATTTTATTTAATTTTATAAGTCGCCAGAATCGCTTCTGTTGTAAAGCCGACAGTCGACTTTACAAGTTTAAACAGAGTCCCGGCAGCAATAGCTGTCCGGGACTCTGTTTAAACAGCCCCGATGCTGGCGACGTACACTGTACGTCGTCAGTCCCGAAGGGGTTAAAGGCCAACTGGAGCCAAAACTTTACTTTGAGATTTGCAATTAAAGAACCCTTTGCCTGGTTTGCATTACTGTCTGTGTCCCAACTGGGGAGATGTACTGTACTTTAATTTCCTAGCCTGGTGACAGGGTGTCCTAAAGAAAGACAATGATGTGATATATGGACATGGACAACAATAAAAAATGCTAAACATTTTTGGTAGAGTGAGGAAGAGTCTACCCACCAATAAAAACTTGGCATCTGTTAATTTTTTTTATTCCTCTTTGTGTCTTGCTGGTTTTTTTAACCCCTGAATCTTTCTTCTTTAAGTGTCACTCGGACAAGGTTTTACTTGGTAAATGCAATGATCACATTAATGTAAACAGTAGGTTAAACCTAGAGAGACAACAACATTTCGAAGAGGATACATAAATCAGTTCGGTGTTATCAAAATATTTACATACAAATATCAAACTGTGTCTGTTTTCAAGTTCAGTGAAATTCTTCTCTGTAATTTCTGTGCTGTTTTGTGAATTTTTCAGGCAAGTTCTATCTTGCAGAACTGAAAAATATACCATTAAAATTACAGTCCATGTAAGGATACATTGATAAACAGTTACTGTCATGCACCTTTCATGTGAAATGAAAATGGCAACATTTGATCAACTATTTTCCTGTGTATGTAATGCTATGCTGAACAGGAGACCTTGGGAAATGTAGAATGTAGACATAATGGTGAGGCATTGGAGAACAATGCTTCCACAGCAGTGTCAGACATGCACATCAAATGGCTTTAATACTTGTTGAGTAATTCAGGCTTCACTCTTGAAGTGACATTAAAGTATATTTTTTTCCCTCCCCCCAATGTTAGTGTAGGCACTTACCTTAAATGATGTCTCTTAATCCGATCTTCTTCTTTCCTGACGTTTTCAGCTGTCCCTCCAGTGCTGCTGCGGGTCTCCGATCCAGCGTTGACTCCTCTGTGCTTGCTGGCACTTCCTGTCCCACGGTGTCTGCATGCAGGTGCAAGCTGCCCATAGACTTACCTTGTGTCTCTCCATGTCCCCCGGCCAAAAATCTGAACTGCGCATGCGCCCGCCCCAAGATCCTTTGCGGTCGTCCGAGATTTTTCAGATGGGAGCGCGCGGCGAAGACACAGGTATGTTTAAACCCGTATTAAAAGGGGTTTTTTACATGTTTGCATATATTTACTGCTTGCTAGCTGCATATACTAATTCACATGCTGCATAATTATTTGTTGCTGGGTTATTGAAGTTGAAACTAATGAAGACGGAGACAGAACGTAGAATGTCATAAATAGCTGCCTACCTTTTTCAAATAGTACAGTTTTTCCTAAGTACTGAAACAATAACCACAAATACTGACAAGCAAAATCTCGGTGTACTGAGTGACCCGCTCCCACGCCGAGAATCAGGAACTGCTCGTACGGCCGCAAAGGATCTTGGGGCGGGCGCATGAGCAGTTCCGATTCTCGGCCGGGAGACGAGCAGAGACGCAAGGTAAGTCTATGGACGCGTGCACCCGCCTGCAGACACTGCTGGATCGGAGAGACAGAGCAGTCAGCGCTGGATCGGAGTGACGTCACACCGCTGGAGGGACACATGAAAACATGGGGAAAGAAGAGGAAGATTGGAAAAAGAGACATCATTTAAGGTAAGTGCTAACATTTACATGGGGGGGAGGGAAGAAAATGTTGCCTTTAATATCACTTTAAGATCTGGTGTGGATTTTAAGAAGGACCCCAAATGAAAAAAAAACCCAGGCCCCCTCAAAATTCATACCAGACCCTTTTCCTTGATATACTTAACTTTTATATTTAAACCTCCCCCTATGTGAATAAGTGCACAGCACCCCTTGAAAAAAAAGTTAAATAGTAATTAACACAGACACCATAAGTCCTAGAAAAAAAAACAATGCCCCTGATGTAAATGAGATGTTAATCATGATGTGTGATGCCTATAGGACCCATTGACAGGATAACTCACGGCTACTCTGGTTGCGAATGGCACCTTCCTGGCTGGCTGTTGAATGTTTACAACCCAGCCAGGGATCCCAAGGGATTTCATTAACCAAATATGATCATGGTCATTTTGGGTCAATGACATCACCCTGGATCCCCGTCTGGTTTGCTAACATTCAGCAGCCAGCCTGGAACTCCAGCCTAGCAACTGGAGAAGATTGTCGTGGTGCAAGTTGTTGTGACGGTGTTCATCATGACTGGTGGTGGTTCTACTTCACTGGACAATGTAACTGATGTTGGATTTAGAGACTTTTTTTTTATTGAATTTATTTTTGAATGGCCTTTTTTTACGGTGTGTTTGCTTTTTTTACTTTTTCCTTGTTTTGTAAATGGGCAACTCCTTACCTATTTTTGTGTAGGGGGTAGGGCTTAATATCTGGGGGTTCTCTTATTTTAAAGGGGACTTCCAGATTCCAATATGGCCCACTCCCCACAAACCACAATATGCACTGGGCCACGGATATGAGGATGAAAGCACAATGCACATTTTTTTGTAAACAATGGGTAATATCCCATTAAGAACAAAAATGGTGTAGGGTTCCCCTCTAAAACCATTCCAAACCCGTATCTAGTGAATAAGGGTCTGAATTTGATTCTGAGAGGTAACCCACACTGCTTTTTACAAAGAGAACAAAGCTAGTTGGGAACTGTGAATTAGGCGCAACAGTTTTTTTTCTTTTACAGATGTGCATCATACAGGTGTACAACTTCATATGCATCCTCCTCCTATTTAAAGGAATGGTGTACGTATAATGTTGCCCTTTATGCTGCATTAAAACACTCCTTGCTGAACCATATTTTTTGCATTGGTACATGTCCTCCATGGCCATGCAAATTGTCCTTAAAAAGGGCCAGGAAAAAAAATAACAAGATTTACTTGCCAAAGACTTCGCAATAGGCCACTATGTTCAGGATTTGCAGATTTCCTGTTGGCCTCAGCGAACACCCAGCAAACTAAACTTTGCTTAGTTTGCTTACTTCCAGTCCTAAGGTACAGCTTTATCTCCAGGAAGGAGATCAGTGAGCAGCAAAGTAGTAACATCACCAAAGTAGTAACATCACCAAATAGTCATGCCGCTACTTTGTCCCTGCACTCTCTGTCCCATTACCCAGGGGTGCTTGGACTGGAGAAGTAAGAGAGTCCACCCTTATCACTTCAGGCTTCCATACCGGTACATACAGAGGCTAGGAATATCTTTTTGCCATGCAAATAAATGCAATTAGCCCATAAACAACATTTAGAATATAGAAAACAGTACTTACTAACCATCAATGCTAGGATTTTTTCTAGCATTTCTTCCCTAGCCACCAGTGCTGAAGCATTTTTCCTCCCACTAGCCATCAATTTAATGGGCATTTTCCTACTACCGACCATCCCCTGACCACATCTCATATTCTCAACAAGTGTATATACTGTTTGTTCACGTAAAGTGCCTCTGTGGAGGACAGCTTCTGAGGAAGCTTTCATATTCACCGCAATACATGTTGGCCCATATTCTTAAACCTCTCTTTCCGTTTCACTTTATGATATCCTTTTGATATTCCAATCCCCTTGACCAATCGCATACATTTCCACCTTACTCTCTTTCCTTTTTTTTTTTTTCCAAAATAGTTTATTTAGGCTTAAACAAGGTCACCATGTGACCATAGGAATACAATACAGTACATACATTTATGTTTTGTTTTGTTTAGTGTTTTGCAGTATAGTGGCCAAGTCATGGGTGGCCCACATTTATCAAGCAATATAACACGCAGATAAACATGACATTATGCAATCCAACTTGGTCTTGTGTAAAGAGATATATACATATAGATATATATTAATGTGAGGATTTGAAAGGGATGACCCAATACCGAGAGTTACATCACTCTGTTCGATGTTAAGGGAGTCCCTATACATTCATCTAGTTGTCCCCAAGCTATTAGGGGAACGTGGAGGGAGTCCGCCAGTCTTTCGTAAATAGATTTCTGTCCACGTCCCCCTAGCAACTGCGGTCGAGTCCTATTATCCTCCCAGTAATGGACATCAAATCTCACTGGTTCTGCATGTTAAGTCAGATTCAAACAAGATAATCGAAAGGATAAAGAAATTGCTCTTTAACATATAGAGAACATAACAAAAAGACTATCTAAATTGTGTTCATAGCTCACCATACGTTGCAGCGTCCTCTCCTGGATCCCATTCATTAGCCTCTTATTCTCTTCCCCGTGTCCTCTCCACCACTCCCCATCCAGCCGCCTCCTTGGGCATAGCGCCAATCCACAGACATATGGTATCATGAGGTAAAAATTTGATCCATGGGATATCTCTCCCCTGTTTCCAGCCCATCTCCCTTGATGACACGACCATTTATTCTCTGAGGGCAAATCTCCCTAACGATCCTTGCAGTTCCCCCTCCAGATACCAAGTAGAGTATCTAAAGGGGCGAACCACTTCCATCAATTCCGCATCCTGTAGGTGATAGAGGAGAAAGGGACTCCATCGATTGAAAAATTTGGTTGAGTATTGGTCCATGTTCGCGATGGACTCTAGGGGGCTGATTTACGAAGCTCAACACGCACACGCGCG
>NW_017307312.1:264856-274856 GCF_000935625.1 Nanorana parkeri
TACATAAGCTTGTCTAAGTACCCCACCTGCGCTATGGTATTAAGCCGTTACCGCCTTAGTCTTACCGTGGGCATTACTTTCCCACACAAGAAAGCTTTTCCCGCTTCCCAAAACATTATTGGTGAGGAAACGCAATTCGAATTGGTGGCGACATAGTCCCACCAACCTGTCTTAACCGCTTCCCTGAAGGAAGAGTCCTTAAGGAGACGAGAGGGGAATCTCCACAATTTTGCATTTCCCTTGGGGAGTGTGGTGCGAAATAGAAGCTCAATAGGTGCATGGTCAGACACTACAATATCATGGATAGTGGCACTCTTTGTGACTGGCAGTAGGGCTGTAGAACAGAAAAGATAATCTATGCGGGAGAACGAGTCGTGTACCATGGAGCAATGAGTATATTCTCTCCCCTCTGGATTGCGCAGTCTCCACACATCATGGAGAGACAGCGTATCCTGAAAGAGATTTAGGGCGGACTGGGTTGTCAGAGACATGGGTCTATCCCTGCGTGTAGACGATCGTCTATCCTCCAGAGTAGACATGACTGAGTTCATGTCTCCTCCTAGTATTATGTTGTCAGATTGTTCTTGGGCCACCAGCTGAGTGATTTCCTGGAAGAATGCTTTGGTTGGGGAGTTAGGGGCGTATAAATTATAAAGTACATTGTCTGTATTATATAGCCGGAGGTGAAGTCTAACCCTACGACCCTCCGCGTCAATGGAAGAGTCAATAATTTGGAAGGGTAGAGTTTTTCGCAGCAGAATCGCTACTCCCGCTTTTCTGCCGTCTGAAGGAGATCCAACGACATCACCCACCCAATATTTCCTAAGACAAGGGAGGTCCGCCAGGGATAAGTGGGTCTCCTGAAGCATTGCTATGTCCACCTTGAGTTTGGCTAAATGTCTTAGAATTTTTGACCTCTTATGGGGGGAGCGGAGGCCTTTAACATTCCAGGAAACCACCCTAAATTGCATCAAGGATGACATTCATGTATCATACAAAAGACTTGATACCGTGAGGGTCCATGTGTCAACCATGTGTAAAAAAATACCTGTAGGAGGATGCGATGGGAAGGAGGAGCGAGTGGAGAGGCCACGAGGAGAGGAGGGTTCTTCAAAATATCTGCTCGAGAGGAGGCTGCAACACTGGGAGGAGGCTAGAAAGAATGAACAAAAAAACATTATACAACTATAACAACTGTAGATGCACCCAGGAAAGGCAAACTTGGTCGAAATCCCAGTAAATAACATTAGTGATTTCCTTTTTTCCCACCAACACTAGCACAATCAACCTGCCTCGCTAAACAGGGGGCCATCTAACCACCGATCAACGATTTTTGCTGCACCCCTTCAACTCTGTCTATAAACAGTATATGTTAAGTGCTACTCAGTAAGACATGTGTAGAGGCCCTCCCCACCCTTCCCATCTCAAAACCGTGAGGAGGATAAGGGGTCCCCTCTAGGTGGTAGCACAGATCTTGAGAAAAAAGAAATAAAAAGAAATAAGAAATATGTAAAGTCAAGGATTAACATTCTAGGAAGAAACCGAAGGAGAGAGAAAATAACGACACCATCGGTAGGTTGGAGAAAGTCCCTCATCCATGGAGTATCCCTGCGGTACATAGGGGCTGCGAGGCACAGGTTCAATCTCCGATATAGGCCCCGCCAAAATGTCAGCAAAGCGTTCCATGGGATCTTCAGGTAGGAAGAGTATCCCGGTCTGACTCCCGATCGGATTTGTTGGGGGACGGTGGGGAGAGTCTCATCCTCTTCCCACTGGCTTGAGAACGTGGCTCCATGTTAGAGAGAGTCTGGGAATGAGAGTCCAAAAACTTGTGGGCTTCATTAGGCGTAGCAAAAATCAGCTTCTCCCCCTCCGGGGATTGGAGATGTAGCGTGGCAGGATAGGCCAGGGAGAACCTGATGCCTCTTTGGTAGAGAATCTTGCACACTTCTGCAAAGGCCTTCCGTTTCTTCCCAACCTCCGCCGAGTAATCTGCAAACAGCAATATCTTATGCCCATCCACCCGGAGGTCGGAGTTGGCACGCGAAGCTCGGAGGATGGCGGCTTTGACAGCGTAATTGAGGTACTTGGCTAGGACCGGGCGTGGGCGCGTCTGGTTTCTGTGCACCGAGGCGGTGTGCTCTTTCCACCGCGCACGCAGTGGGTATGCCCAGGGCAGAGGGAATAGTACGCGCACAAAGCTCCATCAAGGCATCGGGGGGGATAGCTTTCCGGTATGCCAATTATACGTAGGTTGCTACGCCGTGAGCGGTTCTCGAGGTCATCCACTTTCTCCAGTAGGTACCTTTTTGGGTTTTTACCGTCTCCCGTATATTCGTGTGGGCTCTAGCCAGCTCGTCCTCCAACAGTGTAATGCGGGATTCGGCTTCCGCGAGGCGTTGTGATTGTGCGATGGTATCGTGGCGCAGTGCCTGAATCCCCTTTAGGATGGCGTTATCCACTGCCTCTTGTATAGTAGGCCGGAGGAGTCTGGCCACCGCCGCCGCGATGGAGGAAGGGTCCGCGGCGTTATCCTCCTCTGAGCCGGATCCCGCCATGGACGAAGGAGACTTGGAGGCCTGTGAAGGCCCGATGGCGCCTTTCTCACTCCTCCGGTGACCTGAACGTGAGCGCTCACCCGTTCGGGCAACAAATGTATCCATCTGGAGCTCAGGTCAGTGCGGTTCAATAGAGTAGCCTGGTCGTAGGTGTCGGGAGCAATAAATAGATTTTATAGGCGTGTGGTGGTCCCGAGTAGCCGGAGCACGTTACATGTGCAGCCGCTGTGGTGGGCGCCAGAACTGGAAGTTTGACCTACAGTATGTTAACAGAGTTAGTGGTATGAGGGAAAAAAGTTCTGGTATAATAAATGCATCTACTTGAGGGCCACCCTACTTGTCTGACACACTAACAATGCAATCATTGAAGGCAGACATCATTTAAGTCTTCCAATTATAGGGACGTTTGAGAGCTTACAATATGATATTACATCTCATTAAGTGATTTTATGTGAATAGAAATTACATACCTTCCCAGGTTTCTTTTTTGGCTATCTCAGAATGCTAGAGATGAAAAGTAACTTGATAAGTACTGGAACTTGTTGGTGGTATTTGTCTGAATGAAAGATTAACATGTTTATCTGTTTCTTCAGTCAATGATAAAGCTAAAAAAAATGCTACTTTTCAAGTTACAAGAACAAGCATGTTGCATAAAACCGCATAAATTATCTGCAAAGGCAGGCGACGCCTGTCTGCATTACTTTATCCTCTTCTGCTTACTGTAAAAAAAAATAAACAGAAGTTCTCATACACAATCTTTGTTTCTTAATTGTACTTAATTCTTTGATCTATCCTTTACTGTAACCATTACCCTTATTGGCAGCAGAATAGCAATGTACAAAATTACATAGATAGCTCTAGATTGCAAGAACCAGACCTTATAATTTCAGGAAGAGCAACATCATTCATTTTGAAATAAATATATAAAATAAAAGACATTTTAACATATGCTGTACTAAAACTAGCTCAGTCAGAAGACTTCAAAGTTTGATGAATTGATTTAATAATCCTTTCATACAATGGCATAAGTGTATAAAATACATATCCATAGTTCCCTACATTAAGATCCATAGCCTTTGTCAACCTGTAAGCCAAATTTAAATTAGGTAACTAGCAGAGAGTCATAATGAGCCACATGGAAGGTGAACAAAATGCATACAAAAAACAGTTGATAATAATGTAAACATGTATTAATGAATTATATCAACCAGGCAAGCTTCACTTGGATTAATGCTTATGGAAAATATACAGTGCAGTAAGTGCTGGGACAGACAGATATTTAGCATTTTGAAAGATTGTTAATTGGGAACCATATTATTAGTAGTACATAAGAGCCACAAGTGGTTTACAAGCCACTGGTAGGAGACCGCTGTCCTAAAACTTAACTTTGGGCTTCTAACTTTCTCATTAAGTACCTCTCCTTACTTTCCCCTTCCATGTAAAAGCACTAGGTTCCTTGTGATTGGGCCAGAGCTCTCACATGGGGCTGGGGAAAGAGTTCATAACACTGCATAGTCTGACAAGCTGGGTGAATAGAATTGTGAGGGAACAAAGGAAGATGAGTTCTATTAAGTTGGGGGTGGAACTCTGGAAGGGCTAACAATATGGTCACTATAAAGCTATGAGGGTTATTCACAAAGCTGCCAAAGGCAGACGAGTGAATAACCAACCCAAAGTGAAGTGAGCCAAACGCCGAAGTACAGAAGGAGTTCAACTCAGCTGATCCAACATCTGGATAGGCTGAGCTGAACCCCCGACAGGCTACTCGCTGCCGTTCGGCCTATATCATAGGGGCATATATGAGAAAATCAGTGCAAAAAGTCGAGAAAAAAAAGTTGAAAAAAATGTTTAAAAAGGTAAAGAAATTATAAATCTGAAAAAAGAAAGATTTTAAAAAAAAAGAAAGATCATTGAAAAAAGAAAAAAAAGCAATAAAGATTATTCAAAAATTGAAAGAAAACTTAAAAAAAGAAACAATTGGGCTGAACTAGCAGTGACAGATAGCTCTGCCCAACTGTTTCCTATTGGCTGGGACCTGCTAGAGTCCCCGGCAGGTCCCAGGGACGCTAGCAGGTCCCGGCCAATTAATAACACGGCCGGCTCCGCCAAGTTATCATTGTCTAATGACAGTTCAGTGTCGCCAGGTAACCTGGGGATGCTGATCTGTCATTGTAACTGGGTGGAGCCAGCCATGAGATCACAGCTGGCTCCGCCCATCTGTCAGTTGAGAGGCTTTCGGTCGGCCAATAGCCGGCCGATCGGCCTGCTTCGGGTTTAACTTCAGCTCAGTCGAGCTGAAGCATATGCCTTCGGCTCGGCTGAGGCACTCGGTCAGCTTCGGGAGCTGTACGGGCTATAGTGATAGTATAGTTTGACTGAACCAAAGGGCTCCGCCGGCGGAAGCTAGCCGAAGGATCAGCCATAGCTACGGCTGATCCTTCGGCTAGCTTTGTGAATAACCCTCTATGCTTTGTGAATAACCCTCTATGTGTTTGAGGTGCTTACATATGTAACAGTATTTTTTTCTCATTTAAAAATCTGGTAACTACAGGGGATTCCACTAAACCATGACATATTGAAACCACACGAGGAGCCTGGGGTTAGAGTCTGGATGGTAAAGCCTTATGGTACTAAATATAAATATTAGCAAGCATATTTTTCCACGGCCTTTGTTAATTTACTCCAACTTAAACCAAAATAAATAGATGTTAGTGGAAGTAGATTTCATTATTTTGAATGTTACTCTTATTATGCCTTAGATATCATACGGATGGAATTTAAATGTTTATTTTAATATTTTGTGCAATATTTTACTATTATAACATGTTCTGTATCTTTATCATGTTTATTAGTATTATGACTTCCAGCTATTTCCCTCTTTTTTAACTTTAATTTTCATCTCATTAAAACAGCCTATCTTCGTGTTAATTAAAGTTTCTGCATGTAATGTTATACTTTTAATGTTTGCCATGCTTCAATTATTTTTTTTATTTTTGTGAATAAATACTGACAGCATTGAGCTCCAGAAAAATCTCCATAAAAATGCTCTGTGTACAGATGACAATTAAAAGTTAAACATTTTTAGGTATGTATGTTATATTGTAATTCAGGAGAAAATATGATCTAAACTTAAACTATTAAAGTCTGCTCATATTATGTGCTATAAGCTTGTGTCAGTGGTTATTTGTATTTTGGTTTTCTGCCTGTCTGCACAGAACAAAAGGTGCTTTAGCTATGGCAAAATGGGACACATACAAAAACATGATACCATTGCTCTACAAGGCCTTAGCATGTGCAAGAAAGCCATATTCAGTATGCAGAGGGCTTGCTCACAGAAGAAAGGCTTTTTCTTATACTTCCCAGGTATCTTACAAAATCCTGCTCATCATGCAGACTTCATGGAATGTTCTAACATTTGCCCACTAATGAGTGAACCAGTAGTAAATAGTAGTATTTGGGTGGCCACCCTGCAGCTGCATGTAAACAAAAGTGGGGAATGATGGTGACAACACTGACCTTATATGGCCATATGACTCTTTGGTTACATGCAGCTGTCTGGTAGGGAATGTCCGAGTCACAGCTGATTGAGCTGGCACTGACAACTTTCTTCTGGGTTTGACAAACTTGAAGTTGAGATTGAACCCAAGGCAGGGACGGAACTACCGCCATAGCGACCCATGCGGGCGCTATGGGGCCCGCGCCAGAAGGGGGCCCGGTCAGGAGCAGGAGGGAGGTTTTGGGGTCCTTATTTTCCGTGCGGCCGCAAGTCAAAAACTTTACCGTCGCACGGAACCTAAGGACACTAAATCTGCAATCCTCTCCCCTGCCAGTCACAGTGCAGAGTGGGGGTGGGCGGAGTTATCTCCTGCCTGTGTCCGGCTGGAGAAGATGGCGAAGCAGCTGAGTGGAAGTTTGTGTGATCTTCACTGCTGCTAGGACTGCTAACTGGTAAGGGGGAACAGGGACTGAAGCCTCTGGGGGGTCGGGGGGGACAGGGACTGAAGAGTAATCCTTCTGTGGTGTGGCAGTGTAATTATAACTTAAAACAACATTGCCACACCAGTGAAACCGGGGAAAGTGGGGTTACAAATGATAAACCCCTGTGGTATTTTAAGATATAATTTTAACCCCCCTTGTGTAATTGTAAATCCCATTTTCCCAGCTTATTTGGTGGCACTGTTAAAGAATTAGTCCTCGTTACACAGGACGTTCCGGCATTCCTGCAGCAGAAACATACAGATTCTTGCGACAGGAATGTCAGGTGTCCCACTAAGGCCCCATTCACACTGAGCGATTCGCAAAATGGTTGCATTGAGCAACCTAGAATCTCGGCAAAATCCGCTCCAAAAAGGGTCCCTGCTGTAGCTACGCACGACCCGCAACATTGGATTGCATTGGAGAGCGATAATTCCCGATTACACAGCGCAACAAGGTAAGTAATGCGCTGTGTAATCCCGAGTGTGGCACGGGGTTACTGCTTTTGGTAATGAAAATTAACCTCGAGCCACACTCAGGATTAGTTATGTGCACTGCCAAAAAATTAGTTTTGTTTCATTTCGTTTTAAATTCGGATTTGTGTTATTTCGTTTTTCAGGATTCGGGTGTGAAAGACAGTGGAGAAAAAATTGTACACATAAAATAACAGGAAGTGTGTTATTTATGGGATTACAAAGTGAAAAAAGAAAAAAAAGAAGAAAAATAATGCTAATACATCTAAGGACTGGGAATGCGCAATATAATACATTTTTATTTTTGGGGTTTAGATAGAGAATCTTATCTTTATGCAAAATATAACAAAATAAATAAAAACAAAACAAAGAAATTTACAAGCACTCCAATCGCCCTGTGCACACACATATCAATGCAACGTGCACATCCAAAAATATAGATTTTAACATGTATACAGTATGTAAAAAATTAAAAACATTGCTCTATGGGCAATCTGGAAAAAAATACCAGTATTAGTATCAAAATAAGTCTTACAATAAGTATTTTGTAATCCTGTGAACAGCAGAAAGAGAGGGATAGCATGATGAGCCATTTGGAGCGCTAGTGTTTTTCATAATCATTCTCTTTCCATGAGCATGCTTGCAAGAGCAGAAGAAAAAGGCATGGCCAGAGTGTGTTTAATTTTTCCTTTCTCTTTTCTGGATTTTTTTCCAAACTCTTTATTTAACATTGTGTGTTTCTCTTCTTTTGCCATTTAATCAAAGACTGGGATGGGATGGTAACCAAACTGCACTGCTTAACTGTAGTGGAGAAATGTAAGGTCACCAACCTAGCCAAGTTCTCTGAAATGGGTGCCTACATGACAACCGTGGCTGATCATAATCACCAATATTTTGGCAGGTAAAATAGTTTACATACAGTATGTACAGTATGTTGAGCATTTATCTAGCTGCCTACCTCAAATTCAGCTTTAAATTGGTTGTAAACCCAGATAGTTTACACACATCTTAAGGACATGTCACACAACTAGCAATACATAGAGAAAATGCTTTCAAAATAATCAATAGTTTTTAATTCTATATACAGGTGAAACTCGAATAATTAGAATATCGTGCAAAAGTAATTGCAGTAAGTGCTGCAAAAGGGGCCCAAACCAAGTACTGAGTACATATGCATGCTTGTACTTTTCAGAGGTCCGATATTGTTCTATGTACAATCCTTGTTTTATTGATTGCATGTAATAATCTACTTTTTTGAGGTTGTGGATTTGGGGTTCTTGGGGTTTTCATGAGCTGTAAGCCATAATCATCACAATTATGACAAATCACGGCTTGAATTATCTTGCTTTGCATGTAATGAGTCTATCTCATATATTAGTTTCACCTTTTAAGTTGCATTAGTGAAATAAATGAACTTTGCACGATATTCTAATTATTTGAGTTTCACCTGTATTACATGTACATGTTACATGTAAATAGGGATGGGGTTAAGCTGTATTGGGTCTCATGTCTTGGTTACATCACTTCGGCTTTATCAGGCCCTTCCCCAGGCCATTCAGAGAAAAGTGGAAAGTGTCACTCAATCATCTGATCCATGCACAGGCAGCAATATTCATTTTTTAATTATACTGCATGGTCTTTGAACCATGGCCAGCAGACTCAGGCACACCAATAATGGGGGAGGGGGTTTGGATAAGTCAGCCCCCTCACTATAAAAAGGTGGAAAAAAGTGTCAGTGTATTGAATCTGTTGTAGGGTAAGGACTACAATCTATGTCAGCAACAACTTTGTTTGCTAGCTCTTGCATTATCACCCCCGATGCTTTCTTTTTTCATGTATATGTTTGATTGAGGGCTTTTTTCCTTATTTTTCTGCAAGACTTTCCTTTAAAAAATGGGGTTTATTGCAGAAGGTGGTATTTTTTAACGCTCATGTTCTTGCAGTTGCCTTTTTTGCATGCCTCTGCATTGTTTGAAAGAAACAGTGAAAACAAAGTGTACCTGAACCACCTCATATTATATGACTCACATTCACCACATCTCCCAATTATCTCCCTAGAAACAATAATAGTTAGGCATAGACTGGTTTCTAATGTTTCCCTAATTTTTTGCTGGCCAACTATATTATATGAAGGCCAACACGCTTAGCACTTGTTTTATGTACCACCTTCCTGTGCCTGTTTCTATGCTTTTTTACTTCTGTTCTTGCTGTTTCAAACTTTTGCTTGTGCCCTGTGTGCCTGAAATGATTCCTGTTCTTGCGGATTAAAACTCATAATTCTTGTAGAAAAACACCTGCCATTGCCATGTGTCTCTACATTCACTCATGGGATCGGCACCAAAGAATTAGGTGAGTATAGCAGCCGGCATAAAAGAGAGAAATCACTCCTTAAAGTGACATTAAAGTCAAAAAAATGTTTCCCTCCCCCCATGTTAATGTTAGCACTTACTTTAAATGATGTCTTTTAATCCGATCTTCTTCTTCTTTCCTGATGTTTTCATCTGTCCCTCCAGCGGTGCGGCGGCTCTCCGATCCAGCGCTGACTCCTCTGTCCCTGCAGGCACTTCCGATCCCGCGGTGTCTGCATGCGGGTGCACGCGTCTATAGACTTACCTTGCGTCTCTGCTCGTCTCCTGGCCGAGAATCCGAACTGCGCATGCGCCCACCCCAAGATATTTTGAGGCCGCCCAAGCAGTTTTGGAGCACGCAGTGATAACGAGGTGAGTTTAAACCGCTGTTAAAGCGTTTTTTGTTTTTTTTTACTTTATGCATATATCTACTGCTTGCTAGCAGTAGATATAGGCAAAAAAACGGAGGGAACCCTTTTAAAGTGACACTAAACTCAGGAGTTAAATCTTAAAATAAATTAATATACCTTATCAATTAACACAAATTGAGCTTATTTGTGTATCACTCATCTCATGTACCGGCTCATGTATCAGCTTTAAAACCTCAAATCACCTTTGAATATGTGCTGACACTTTCCTTCCTTCT
>NW_017307312.1:279856-297427 GCF_000935625.1 Nanorana parkeri
CTTAAGTGCATTTTTCACTATATTTTTGGGTTTGATAATAACTTGCGCTAATGTCATGCAACATAGAAATTTGCAATTGCCACCATTGTATTCTACAGGGTCTTGGCTTTCAAAAAATATCTAATGTTTTGGGGTTTTAAGTAATTGCCAGGCCTAAAATGTGTATTATAACATGGGTGCAAAAAATGAAAAAGCATTTGTCCTTGGAGTTTGGACATGAGACAGCTCTATCATTATTGCACTGGTCATTTACCAGGGGAGGAAGAGGTAAAGAGGTTAATGTACAGGTCAAATACAGTGGAACGATAGAGATAAGGGAGTTATCCTACAGGATAACGGAGGTTAAGGAGTTAATATACAGGTCATATAGAGAGGCAGAATGGAGATGAGATGTACAGGAAAGGGGGAAGGGTTAAAAAACAATTCCACAATGAATTACAACCCCCCATCATGAATCTGCTGCTAATCCCTTGATTAAGTTGAACAACTTTGATAACTACTACTTCCTCTTCTTCCTCCGTTGTGAAAGGAAGGGGAGGACTCTCACATGTAAACACTTTTACACGATTTACATTTGTCATCACTGTTGCCATCACAGCAATGACAAGACACCTTATTAGTCTCTCCAATTGCTCTATACATTCTACCTGTGATCTGGGCCTTCTAATCATGTGCGTACTGACTGCTTGTGTGTGTTCCGCAGTGCCATTTAAAAGTGGCATTCCAGAAACACATGACCACCATTTCACAGTTTCAAAACATATGCACATAGTGAAGCGGATAATATTCTCCTTTCACTCTAATATTCAATAAATTAAATTTTATACAACCTTAGATTGTGTAAAATGGAAGTTTTTATCTTGGCTATTATACTTTGGCTTCTTAGATTATGCTGAGTGTTATAATTACATATTTTCATTATTTAGGAAATTAAAAACATATTGTACTTGAATTACTAAAGAAGTGCAGAATGTTCACTTACAAAAATAATTTTTACTTTGAAAAATACATTTTGACTTATCTTATTGCAAAAGATGAAGTTGTGCTGATGTCATTTACCAATTACAATGCTAGTACAGATCCTGTTTTATTCAAATTCCTAGTACCAAATTGGGTATGCTTCGAAAAGTGAATTTTTCCAGTATACATCTAAAAGTTGAAATTTTTGGTCTGAAAGTGTTGTCCATTTGAAAAAATGTTGTTTGCTCAGAAAAACATGATAATGCAGATGACATGTGATTAATTTACTAAAACCATAGAGGATGTTCACTTAGCAAATGTAATATTTTTACAGCTTCACCTTATTCACTAACATTTCCTCTGCAAAAGTGTACCTTCACTTTTCTAAGTAAATATCCTCCTTTAGCAAATCAACACCAATATATTAAATTGTTATAATTATATTAATAAAGCTGAGAGGAAGTTCCCCTGTAAGGATGCCTAGTGCCTGGTGTGAGAAGCCTTTGAGCTGGAGCCCAGATCTAGAAGATGTCATCCTTCTTTGATAAGGCTATGTGCTCTGAAGCCATGCTGGCCTAATCTGGACTATAGTAGAGTCGCCACTGGAATGGAGAAACACTAGAACCTCTAGTTTTGTGGCTGCTATGTTCCAGATGAAGTTCTGTGTTATGCTTCTGTATGCTGACCCTTCCAGCAACTTCTAGCTTAAGAAGCTGTTAGAGCCTAAACATCAAGTTTTCTGTCAACGTGTTACTAGAAATTTCGTTTTTTTTAAGCAACCCCCTTAATTAGTCCCCCAGCCCCATATTGTTATGCAACTGCTGGGAACATTTTATTACGTAATAAATAGTAAAGTGTATTACTTTAGACACAAGAGCGGGAAATGCTGGATAGACTCAATGCACACTATGTAAGCAGCATTTGTAAGCTGCAAGTAAAGAGAGAGACACCAGGCAAGTTTAATAAAAATAAAAGTGGAGTGCCTTATTTTAAAGTCGAGATCCCGAAATACAGTTTAGACTCAATACACATTATGTAAGTAGCTTTAATAATCCATTCACAATTTAAGAGGGGGAGACCAGGCATGTTTTATCATAAAAAAGTGTATTATTTCATAGTCTGAAATATAATACAGATTTGATGTACAGCATGTTAGCCTTTTTACTTGGTCACAACCTAGGAGGCAAAGATCAAGCAGGGTCATTGTGAAATAAAAATTAAAGTGTATTATTTCAGATACAACAACAAGCAGTATGAGTAGTTTGCAACTTAAAATGGGACAAACAGCATGCAGCTTTTAGTTCAAAGAAAAAGGGAAAAATTGCTACTACAAACTACATAGATAGCATTTTAGACATTGGAGCAGGCTGCATTTTAAGTATGGCATAATACATGCAGCTCTTCATGTCAAATATACATAACATGCATATGTAATATGTATAAAAGTGTATTCTTTACATGGTAAAAAAGCAAATATTGTGAACACTTTTATTATTTTTCTAGGTTGTGGTAAACCTTATTGGCTATGCCACAGTCCCATTTATCCTTATTGAAGAAAATAGGTCACCAGCACTCCATAAGTTAAAATGAATGAGTCCTTTTAATGGACAATGATGTCACAGAAATCCAACATGAGCCGACGTTTCGGGGCCACACAGGGTCCCTTCTTCAAGGCAAGAGAGCACCATTTATTTGATTGTTGGCCGGGACTGCTGAAAGGTGTGCGGAGGGCACCTCCATCAATTCCATTTATCCTTATAACATTTAAAAAAAGTATAATTTGTTTGAATACAACTGGATTTATTTTGGTAAAAACAGCATATGTAGCATTTTTACGGTTTATTTGAGCCCTCATTGACTAAATTACATGCCCAATAAGTTTCAGAGGACCTTAAAATCCATTTTAATTTTTTATTTTTCAGATTTCAATCCAAGTACCATTCCACATGTAGCATACAAAATATTTCTACAATTTCTTTTAAAAAACATTGGATATTATTATTTTAAATAATTTATTTTTTAAAACTTTCTACTACATTTTTACTTAATTAAACCACTCAATACAATATATACAATGTATATCCCTCTTCTTTTTCCAATATCATCTTAAGTATGCATAATTTTGACTCCTATCCACTTTCCTGTCCCTTAATTATCAAATCAAGTTTAACAATCTTTCATCTCTATCTCCCATACTTCACACTCTCCCAATTTCCTTCTTCCCCCACCAATCACCTAAAGGGACCTAGATACTGGGTCTACAACTTCAAATCATTGGCCCTACTTTTTCACTACAGATATGTCTGAATTCTCGAGGAGGTAGAAAAGTCAACCCAGATGATCTAAGTCCCCTCAAACAAAAATTACCAATAGTTGAGTCGTGCTGAAAACTCCTCCATACGTATTATATTATAAAGTTCACATACCCACTCCTGAATCTGGGGAATACTTGTTGACTTCCATTGCCTAGAAATTATTGTCCTGGCCACTAACAACAGAAAATGAAGAAGTTTTTATGGGTGGTCCCGGAAACATCGATAATAATGCCACTTCCCGGGTCTCCGGCAAGAATACTTACATTAAATACCCACCTATCTTGAAAATAGAGCTCCAGTACGTCTGCGGCAATGGACAAGACCGCCAGATGTGTAACATCATCCCCCCACTCCACATATCCAACACTTCTTTATAACTGAGGGGTTTGTTCTATGTAAAATTTATTTCCCGCTACACTAGACTTAAAAGTCAGGTAAAAGGCTTTATCCCACTCTTCCTCCGATACTGAATGCCCCAATTCTCTTTCCCATTCCCTGATATAATAAGGGTGGGCTGGGAACAAATACATTAGCAAAATGTGATACACTCTTGAGACAACATGCTTACTGCCTGCTTTATTTAGGCAGAGATCTTCAAATAATGTCAAATTCCTGAATACCCCACCTTGTGATTTGAGATATAAATAAAAATGTTTAAGTTACAGGTACTGATACCACTTTCCAACACTAAAGGCCCCCTAAGGGAGCAAGTACATTAAGGGAAGCACTCCAGAGGCATTGATGGCCTGTATTATGGGCCAGAACCATTTGCTCTCAATGGCTTCTGAGAATTACCAAGGATGTGTTAGTGGGCTCACATAGGATGAAACCTGGTATTTTATGACCATTACATCCCACACTTTTAATGTAGCTGAGACTATAGGGGACACGTTCCAATTTTGTGTCCACTTTGAGGGTCTGATCCTCATAGATCTGATAGATAAGTCAGTGGCACTGCCACTCTAGATTGTTCAATATTTACCCAGAGCTTGGACTGCAATGGGGAAAACCACCATCCGATGGTCATCGCCTTATAAAATAGGTCCATATGCGGGAGCCCTGCTCCCCCATCTAACTTTCGTTTAACCAAAATATTGTATCTCAGTTGTGCTACCCCTGCACATGTCAAAAGAGGAGTGTCCATAACCCACAAAAGAATTGACAAGGGACCCTGGTTGGTACTGTCTGGAATACATAAAGAAATTGGGGGAGTACATCCATTTTAAATAATGTCATCTTCCCTATCCTAGAATGTTTTTTTAACCCTCCAGGCTTCAAGATGTCTTTGTGTGGATTCCAAAAGTGGTAGGTAATAAAGGCCATAAACAATTTTTAAGTCTGCAGGTATATTCACACCCAAGTTTTTTTTATATCCAGCAAAAGTAAAAACTAGAACTTAGAAATTCAATCAATCCCCCTGGGGCAGAGAGAGACATCCAGACACTGCAATTTACCGGCATTTATTAAATAATTACTCAATCGGCCAAATGTATTTTGTTCCTGTAAGATCGATGGGAACGCTACTCTAGGGTTAGTAACATACATCAATAAGTCATCTGTGAAGAGACTTAGTTTATAGGACCTATGCCCAATACTTACCCCTCCAATATCCTTATTAGACTGAAGGGCAATGTTCCATCGCTAAGATACAGTATATAAAAAAGGAGTGAGTGGGCATCCTTGTCTGGTACCATTAGAAATTTTTACTGAATCTGACAACACACCATTTACCCCAACGTGTGCCATTGGAGATGAGTATAAGGTTAGTATTTTTGTACACAAGAGGCTGGTACTCCTATCTGTTCCAACATCCTTCATAAACCACTAGTCCACTAGTCCAGCCTATCGAAGGCCTTCCCTGTGTCCAATGACAATAGACAGAGAGGGACCCTCGATTGTGCGAGTGGTGAATAAGAGACACTGTTTTGGATTAATCAGAGACTCAATATATGGTAGGTGATGGGAAACCAAAACTTTGCCATACATTTTTAAATCAATGTTTATCAAAGAGATAGACCTGTAGCTCGCACATTGCATAGGGTCTTTCTGATCCTTAGGTATGAGAGTAATATATGCTTCCTGACTCTGTTGTGGAAATCCACAGGTACCAGAGATTACATTAAAAGTGGTACAGAGAATCAGAACCAATTCCTTTTTAAAATGCTTATAAAAATGCCCATGTGAACCCCTCTGGGCCTGGACTCTTCCCAAGCAGCATTGAGAGTATTGCCTTTACAATTTCCTAATCCAAAAACGTATACACAGTGATACTGTTACACCCAGTCCCAGCATGGGTAGGGCTGTCTGCTTTATATATTCTACTCGAGAAGCATATTCCTCCTTTTCTTCCCTATTGTTTTTCAAATTGCTGAAGTTTTGTAGAGATCTGTATAGAATCTATGAAAAGCCCCTGCAATCTGCTCAGAGGAGTGACCGTTGTCCTTCTGAAACTTAGTCCCATCTCCACACAGGATCTCTGGAGCTCAGTCAGATTGACTATTGGGTTCTTTGGTCACCTCTCTTACTTAGACTCTTCTCCCCTGATTGCTCAGTTTGACCGGGTGACCAGCTCTTGGAAGAATCCTGGTTGTGCCAAATTTCTTCCATTTGAGAATTATGGAGGCCACTATGCTCTTGGGAGCCTTCATGTGCTTTGCATGGAAGTGTTGCAAACCAGCATTTAAGTCATAGAATCCTATGGATGTGAACAAACAGGAAACGTATACTGAATATTTTTCTGAGAGTATCTGCCAGACCATTAATGCAATAGTGCAGGGCCACAGGAAAATGTTTTACAGGCTTATTCAAAAAAGGGTAAGAGTCTGGGAAGGCAGGAGAAGTGAACAATCTAGGACAACATAGCTAAACTGCAAAGTGAGCTGAATTGGATAATTTTTTCCAAATCAGCTTTTTTGGCCGAGATTGTTCACTTCTCGTGTCTTCTCCAAACTCTGCACCATTTTGTAAATAACCCTGTGAATCTTTTAATAGCAGTACAGTCAGTAAAAAGGATCTCTGAGTCCCTAGCCATAGATTTCAGCCATACTATGCTATGGTTGCTGCTATGCTGGGAGCAAAAGTTTTGCTTTGATGAAGGAAGACTCCTTAGCACTTCAATGCTTCTGTGAATGAGGCTTGCTAATTGACTGATAGTGAGTGTGTGACAGATGAGGCTTGCTGAGTAACTAGCGGTGATAGGGTAAAGGATTTGTTGTGCTTTATTTGTTGTGTATAAGAGAACACATGGTGTATCTGTTCTAAGCTATAAATAGAACACTCATAAAATACTGTATAATACACAGGTGCCTCAAATTAAAAATAGTTTGAAAAGACTTCTAATTTTGAGACCATAATCTTTTGGTGATTCTTCAGCCTTTAGGGCTGAATCACCATACATTTTACAAGCAGGATATTAACCTGCTTGAACTTCAATTACTAACAAACCCTTAAAACTGACCTTGAATACTCCTGCTAATTTTTGTAGGAAAATGGCCATATTGACAACTTTTAAATACTAAGAAGTCAGAAAAAATACCTTATCTATTTTTCAGTAAGTTTATCATTGTGCCTCAGTATATACAGTTTAATTAACTGTAAACAGTTGTTGCTGTTTCATGCCTGAAGATCCTTTCAGTAAGAGCACTTTCTGTTTTAGGATGAAAACTACTGTAAGTTAATAGCCTTGCAATTAACAGCAACATTTCATTTGACTATTGGACCATCTAGGAGGCATGTGCAGACCTAATAAGCAGCCCAGTGGCTGGCCAACTGAAGTAATGAGCATGGCAGGCTAACAATGCTGATGCTAATTTCAAGGAAGTGGATTAGGACTGACAGTAAGAATAGGAAGTGCAAGATCTCCAGACAAGAAACGTAGCAACAGATTTACAAAAATATTTACTTAAGAACAATATAAACAGTGAGCCAGGATGCCAAACATAGGAAATATATATTTTGGTTAGATATACAATTTAAGTGCTTCTTTGCACCATCTCCGGACCAGATCCAGACCAGATCATTTCTATGGTAAAACGTGAGGCTAGTTCACATGATTGCATTCATTTCCAGAACATTTAAAAAAAGTACTGCATGCACTATTTGTTTTTGGCCTGGAAAGTATTAAAATGCATGTAAACACATACAAACACATGCAAATGCATCAGAACACACTGGAATGCACTAGAAATTCAACTAAGACTTAAACAAATGCACCAGAACACATCAGAAACGCGTAAAAATGCATCAAAAACTCACATACCTACATTTCCAGAAATGCATTCAGTTCTGGTCTGGAGATGGCGTGAACATGCCTTAACTGATGAAACTTCTAATAAACACAAAGGGCAGTTGTCCAGAGCACATACGAGATCATGAACATTTGTTCCTGCAGGGGGATTTCAGCCAGTGACAAAATGTGATCTTTAAGCAGAAAGGCAAAATCTGTGTTAAAGTTTATACCTGGTGAATTCCCCATCTCTTTCTTGGGCACATTAAAGAAGTGAATACTTTGTCTGAGGTGTGAAAAAGTAGTTTTATGTTCAAAGTTGAAAAGTTAATTGTTACATCATTACATTCACTGTGAAGGAGCAAATAACTATCCTGGCTAAAGGCTGTGTTACTTGCCCTGTTGTAAGAAAGAATATGAGAATGGAATCTGAAATTACTCATGCCTTTGATTTTGATTGTACAACAATACAAATTTCTGAGAATTACTAGGATGAATGGAATGTTTTTTGAATACATTGATTTTGCTGCATAATTACACATTTTGGCTTTGTTGAAACTTAGGTGAAATCAACCTCTAAATTTTCCATTTTTGGCAAACACTTTTTAATTTCTACTAAGACTCTAAATTTGTAATATTTCTGTTTTGGCTAAATTTGCTTCAAAAATACAGTGGGGGGAATTTTTCATAGCAATATATTTGCACCAGATTTATGATGCTAGTGTAATGTTGTTGTTGATAAATTAGGTTAAATAGACTCCAGGAAAGAAGACTTGTAACTCTAGGCAAAAAGCTTAACTGTCACATCTTGAAGCAGTGGTCATGGGGACTTCTTAAGTTGGGTATTGTTTTCTTAGGTGATGCTCCAGTTTCAGATAGCCCGGAACAAGTGCAGATGAAAACAGGTGCAAAAAACATGCAACTGAAAAAGTAGTGCAAGCTCTGAAGAAAACAGGTGCAAAACACGTGCAGTTGGAAAAGAAGTGTAAGCTCAGGTCAAAACAGGGGCACATGTTGAAAGATAGATTTGCACAATAAAAAAATTATCTAAGAGGCTAAAACTGTTGCAATTGCTTTGATAAATTCCCCCCAATATACTTAGAGGAAAACCTTCCCATGTCAATTTGCAAAAGACAAGGAAAGGACAGAGACTGTATATATGGTTTTTCCTTATTTTTGTGCATTTTGTTATATGAAATCTTTCCACAGAAAAAAGAAAGATGGTGAAAAAGGTAAAAGACTAACAGCGTTATTCACAAAAGGGTGACGAGTTTGGAGAAGGCAGGAGAAGTGAACAATCTAGGACAATATAGCTGAACTGGAAAGTGAGCTGAATTGGAAGATTTTTCAAAATCAGCTATTTTGGCCTAGTTTGTTCACTTTTCCTGCCTTCTACAAACTCTTCACCCTTTTGTGGATAACTCTGTACATGTAAAACAGTGTGCAACCTGCATGCTGATTATTGATTTATTTGTTTACTTTTTTACTGTCTTCTTTTTTAGCATCTTAGTGACACAGCTTCAGACATCTTTTTAGTTCCTGGGGACCGAAACAATTTTTTAATTTTTGCTATGTGTTTGTTTTACCATAATTTCCATCTTTCTCATTCATTACATCTACACTTATTATATACCATTTTTTCAAGGACAACATGGGCTTTAATTTGTTGTGACATATGCATATATAAATTCTTATTTTTTTATGTTAAAAAAATGCAACAAAATGGGAAAAAATAATTTTTCACAGTTTTGGCAATAATAATGTGTACATATTAGTGTAGCTAACAGAAAGTAATCCATAATAAATTATTTTATTTGTTCTGATTTATAGGGAATATCATATTCTGGGATTTCAGTTTGTTGTAGGAGTTATAGGTCACAAAATTCAAGGAGTAAAATATAATTTTGGTGTGGAACAATTTTAGAATGTGATTTGTTTGTCTCCTAACTTTAACAACACAGTGTGATGAGCTGCAAGCCAGATCAATGTATGAAATAGCACTATGATCACTGCCATTGGCTATCGCAATGATCAAATGTGCTGGGACCCCCTGATTTGCTCTTGAGGGTCAGCCTCTGACACCGGGGGACCAGCAACAGCATTGACCCCATGAGCACTGATCCCACCATGGACCAGCGCTCATTTTCACGCATGATGAATTTATTTCGTTATCAGTCTTTAACTATTTGAAAAATGTTGATGGAATATATCCGTCATTAGTTGGAAAGGGGTTAAAAAATTTATCAAATGACAATAAAATATACAAAATGTAAAGATGTAAAATGTATTTAGCATGCCTTGTGTTGCTTTTGTCCCTGGGTGGCTCCATTAACTCCTCCACTGTATTTATTATAGATTGAGCCATGGTTTCCATTCAGACTGGACTACTAATATTTCTTTGTGCTTGGTGCTACCATATAACTGACGTATAGCATGGGAGATGTCACTTACTAGTGAGAGGTCTCCTAGCCTCCTTAGTCTTATGCCTTTGTATGTCTTATTCTATAGTTAGAGCTCTAGTTGTGTATGTGGGCACAGCAAGAGTGAGACAGGGAGAAGGGAGAAAATATCAGAAAGATAAGGTAAGATAAGATATTTTGTTTGTTGAACTCTGTTTCTAGTACTCTCTTGGTAATACAATGTGTCCTGTAACACCCTGTAACACCTCTTATTTATTTAATTACTCTTCCATGTCTGACATCCAGTTGCATAGTCTACTCTAGTCAGTTAGTGAGGAAATCTGGATTCAGGTCAAGCTGAAATTTGATCCAAGTTTCAGGATGAAATTGGAGCTGAATTTTGGTGCTGACCCATAATGGCTTATGCATTATTTGACCCAGATTAGCATCCTCACAGCAGCCAAACGGTTGTGGTAGCTGGATAACCCAGGAGAGGAGGCTGAGAGGAGTCATAGAGGCTGATTTACTAAAAGAGTTGAAAATAGCCACACAATTATGGAAATATTAACTTCAACTATCCAGTTATGGATAATTGAAATTAATATTAACATAATTTATTTGCCAGTTTATTAAATTATCCTAACAGTTTCAGTGTGTTGGAGCAGGTAATAGTGAGATGATAGTAAGAGCTTATCCAATGGGGAGAGATTAGTGTTAGGGATGTTCGGATACTAGTTCAGATACCGGTGCTGATACTTGGCACTTTCACAAGAACTAGCAGGGTTTTTGCGGTTGCAGCTGGGACCGGGCTCTGGTGCTCCACCAGTGTCCTGAAATCATTAGTCTGCATTGTTTTAGAAAAACTGTCACATGATAATAAACAAAAATGTATCAGTACTTGTATCTGTGAGTACTTGGACAAGTATCAGTACTTGTACTTGAAAAATGGTATCGGTGCATCCCTTATATATATTTATAAACAAATAATCATACATTAAAACAGGGATGCACAAATCCCAGGAGCTCCATATGCTCCTTAAAAATAGCAGCTGCCTCCTAAGTTTTGAATTTGTATCTAGTCTAGTCTTGGATCTGGAAAAGTATCTGTACATGTACTTGTACCAAGTATGGTACAAGGTAAAATCACATGAAACATTACCCCTTAGCTTGGTAAGTGCAGAACATGGCAGAAAAAACTTGGCAGACAGTGCCTTTCTCTTTCATATTTTTTAGTTGCTGCACCCCCCATATTTCCCTGACACAGCAACAATTACCTCTGATGCATCCAGTGAGAAGGAGGAAACGTTTTTCAGGGGGTTGATAGGTCTTATATTTCCACCTCTAGCACAAAGAGGGCATTACCTAAGACTGTAAAGCATAAGCTATGACTTCAGCCCTCACATATATCAAGCCCACCATTTACAGCAGCAATCTTCACCTGCCAGGTTACCATTCCCCAGTTACTAGAATGAAAAAAAATTGCTTTTAACCACCTCCAGATCCAGCATTTGAACACAAGTTTGGTAAAGCTCCTGGGGCTGCAATTCCTCCTTTATCTTTCTGGAAGTTCCTGTGGAAAGAACCCACTTCCAGACCAGTGTGACCCTACTGTGGCAGCTATCCATCCACCATTATATTTCTCAGGAAATCAGTCCTATATGGAGCAAAATATATCCCTGTTGCTGGATTACATCATCATCATCATCAAGGTACACATGACTACCAACACCTGGTTAAGCAAACAAAGTATATATCATTTGCTGCACACTGGGTGGCCTTTTTTGCAACTGTGAAGGAGGCACAAGGGGGACACCACTAGATTGTGGCACTATGGTTATAAGACCTACCTATGGTTATAAGACCTACTATATCGAGCCAGGAGGGTTTGAGGAAATTTTTAAGTACCAATTCGAAATGCAGGGACAATACAACTACCCACCAACAGATTGGTGTGTGATTCTAGATGCTAGTCCACAGACAATTTGTGGTGTATGGGGTCCTTCATGTTGCAGTGTCTACAGAAGGAATCTCATATACCAGCCGTGCCATGCACCAACATAGCCAATGTCAGGCATCTCCTTCTGCTGATTCCCATAGCAAAAAAAAAACAATATTTTACTTTTAACTTCACATTTTGGCCTGTTAGCATAGCTGAAAAACTCTACCCAAAACAAAGATTATTGCTTGACATGTAAGTTTTTAGCATGACACCTTCCTGTTTCTTATGTCTCCACATTTAGGCCTGATGGTGCTGCTGTAAAGCTGTGGTGTTACTACTCATTTCCCTCACCATAACTGAGCGCCATGGCTCAATTAATTTAAAAAAATTGGGATAAGGTCATAGTAGGTGAAAACCTGGAGTTCTGCAAAAAAGGAGCTCATTTTGATGGATGATTGCAAGTGAATGCTACATTCAAATCCCCCCAAACTAAAAACATTACCTTATCACCACAAAATAAAAATAAAGGCTCCCCAAAAAAGCACAACCATTAAGTTACCACCCCCACTAAATGACTAATGCCTTTAAGTCAACCCCAAGCAAATTAAAAGAATAAAATAAAAAAGCATCTAAGGGTTTAACTTAAAAGCTAGCAAGCAATCACATGTTAGCTTAATAGGGTTGATGGATTTAATAAGGCTCTGCACACAAAGTAGAGCGTATGCCACCACTGCAATACACAGAACTTACACTAACCTCTCCTTGTCGAATCTACTCTTCCTGTCCTCTCACTATCACCAGCTTGAACACACTGACACAATGGCTGCTCTCAGCCTTCCATCTAGGCTGTAGTGCTATTTTTTTTAGAAAGACGTCTCCTTGTGACTTACCTCTGCATTTAGGCCTGTTGATGTCTCATGCAAACAAGCCTTTTTTCTGACTGAAAAAAAAGTATTTTGGGCTACTATTTTGGGCAGACCTAGTACCGAATGATGTAACTTTGAGGATGCCCTCAAACCCATAATTTAAAGGATTCATGTATTTCTCATGGTGCTCTAAAAGCAATATGGAAAGACCCCTTCCCCAGCTTTACCTTTTTTTCTTCTTTTTTTGACAATAACACCTGTCCTTCAAAACTGTGGGGCCTTTCCATGCCATTTGAGGGACAAGAGCATGGCTAGCAACCCTCTAAAAGGCAATTAGTGGTCTCTGTTTGACTTCTATGAAGTTTGAAGTTTGATTCCTCATCACATATTTCTTGCATTCAAAGGTTTTTAGTTGAACCTTATTTTAGCCAATTTGGTCATCACTATTTACAATTGCTTCTCTCTCTACCCCCTTAGCGGCAGTGTATGAATGTCTTCATCTTTTCAGCAGACCAGTCCCTCTTGGCATAAATTGCAAGAAAAGGAGAGAAACGTAGAATAAATATAAACTGTTGAAAATTAAACACAAAAGGTATCATACTAAAACAAGTGGTCTGTATGGACTAATCTGATAGAATATTATTTTCTAACTAAAATTTTAATTCTAGCAGAAGTGTGCATATCATTTGAAAGGGTGCAATAGTGAAATTCTTTAAAACATTTCCTAGTAATATGAATGTACAATATAGTGTACAGCAGTTAATGGAATTTGATGCATTGCACAGCTTATTAGCATGACCTTAATTCAAGCTTCATATGTTAATATCTTGTAATAATATATTGGTCATCATTTCATCACATTATTTTTAGGAAACATTACATTCTTATTATAGGAAACAGGTGCTGCCTATTTTTTTTTTTAAATATAGATTTTTCTAAGTTACATTTTATATAAATATATATTATTTTGTCATATTTATTTTCTACCCATGATGTAAATATTATTAAAAAGATATTCAGTGTGTGTTTATTTAAATGTTTAAAATATACAAGCTGGTATATGGTAGAGCATCAGGAAAAATGTCAAACATATTTAAAACCCATGAAAAACATATGTTTTGGATGACACAAATATGAAACACAAATGCCTACTTATGTTGTGTCTTTTTTATTTAAAGAGTTAATTTAAACTAGATATTTCTGTTAAACTAGTTGCAAAAAAAACCAGAACATGTATTTCAGAGTACAGCAAGCAAATAAAATAAAATTGGTTGATGCAATCCACTGGAAAAGTATGTTATAAGTAAGAATTACTTGTCTGTAAGACAAAAACTATTGATTGATTACAGTAATTTTTTTGCATATGTTTTTAAGTAAAATTATATAAGGAATACTTATTCTCAAGAATTTATTTATTCCTGTCTGTTTATGAACGAGCAATAAGTTATGGAAAATGCAATCCTGTACCATTTTATCTATAGGATGCAGCAAGTCAATACTTATTTGTTACTGAGTACTTTAAGTTGTAATCCTATATTCTATTCCTACTCTTTTTCTTATGTATACTTCTACTCTTTCCATAGTATATGGTTATATGCCCAATATATATAATTATTGGGCACACATAAACATATTCAATAAATATGTATATAAAAAATAATACATTAGCAATAAAATATTATTTATATTGATTTCATGTCCTCTGTATTTCAAATCTGATGCAGAACCACAATCCAACAAATAAACTGGTATCGGCATTAGATGCTGATCTCCTTACTAATATTACTTAAACTTTTTAATTGGTTATTTAAAACCTCAAAGGAAACCTTTCATGCCAGATTGATATAGGCTGAGACTTATGATCTCCTTGTGAAAAATACTGATCCTCATTTTTGACAGTGTAACCAATAAAGATTGAGAGAAAATGTAGTTCTATAGAGGATATGGAGTTTGTAGGACTGTCAATGGCTTATTGTGCAATTTCCAACATTACACAATGTTACAATTTATGTTGGTTTTAAGAGACAGACATTGGCGATCTATGAATGAAGTAGAGAATATTCACTTTGTATAGTGAATGTACGGCAAAGGCAAAGCTGTGTTTACTTCAATGCTCTGACACATTATTCAGTACTAAAAGTGAACATAGCTTTACCATATTGACTAAGCTAAGTGAAATTGCATAATGAGTATTAAGTTTGCAAAGTGAACATTCTCTAACACGTTACTAAAGCACAGAAATACTTATGTAAAAATCCATATTTCATATGTATTTATATTTTTTATAATTGTTATTATTATTTAGCTATTGGTTATTGTTTAGCGTACAGAAACACTCAAAAATAAATCCATAGACAGCTGAAATAGGTCTACCCAGAAATGCATTTGCAAGTTGTTTGACCTTGTTACGTAGTAACCTTGTGATTGCTTTTTGCTTTGCATCTATCTGAATATGTAAAGTCAACTAGACTCTGATCACCTTACTGTATTCAGTCTTCTATTTTTCCCCAACATGGCCCTATTCTTGAAATGATGGTAGCTGTGCAAATTGTAGCCAATTATTTATCATAATGGAGGTAAAGGTGTGCTTTCTTTCAAAAAGCAGCCATCTTTAATTTCTAATCACTTTTTGAGATACACTGATTGTTTGGCACAGATGCTGTCAGTATGTAAGTACCAGTATCTTGCTGTATACAATCAATGTGTAAAGTCCTAAGGGAACATATCACCAAGTAATAGGGGGAAGTAAAGAGAGAGCTTTCAAAATGATGAAAGAAAAAAACTCAGATAATGAGAATAAATGGTCATGATCTCATAATTACATGTAAAGTATTGCTTCTACTTTTAATATTGTGCTTATACAGAATAGTACAATATATGATGGAAGTAATGTTGCCAGTCACCTGTTCATCAGCATGTTCTACTGCTTTGCAATGCATTTTACTATAAAAATCAGTTGATGAAAATGCATTTGGTAATATAATTCACATCTTATTATTGGTGCTGATTTGCAGTTTTCCTTAACTCACCATGATTACTTTTTTAGAAGCTTTCTTTTTTCCCCAGCTGATCCTCGTCTTGTTAGGCAGCATTAATGACACTTCAGTCATTGTGGCTTTCAAGCAGAGCCCTTCCACAGTGAACAGAGAGCTGACATTTCCTGACATTTTCCCAACTAATTACAGGACAAATAATTAAGCATGTTCTCGTATGTAACAAATGAAGGCAAAAGCCGTCTGTCAGCAATGGTGATTGATGACACTCTGGGAGACTTTATCTGATGGGTCCTGCCACGCAGTAGAGGAGAAGCAAATTTATTAGAATGAACAATGCAAATTCTGAGTCATCTCATCCAGTTATACGCCTAAGCAATATCCATGTCAAGGTGAATGTGACAATGAAAGCAAAATATTTGCATTTTGTGGAGCAGGTTGAAGGGGAAATCAGAGAGAGAAGATGACAGGCCTAATTATTTTGGCTCATACAGGCTAGGACAGCTGTTTCTGGTGTCCTGAACAAGGCTGTCACACAGGTAACTAAATAGGTCTGCATATAAGTCTGTATCCAACACTGTACTGAGATGTCTACCACTAATGACCAACGCTAATATTACTGCCATCTCAGAAAAACAGTAAATGTGTCATAGTATACCTTCTGCATGGCAGTCAACATTTTGCTACATAATTACTTGTTAGTGAATTAATTCCTATCTGTCAGTATATATGCCAATGTCATTTTTGGACCATTGCAAAATTATGCCATCACTATAGCAACAGCAAGCAGACTTATTAGACAAAATAATTCATATACTGGGGAAACATGCCTAGTTAGGCAGAAGATGCATAACATATTATTCCTATTGTTATGTCCCTAGTTTTTTAAAATACATTACAATGCTTGTGTGCTACTTTTATATTAGGTTAATTTAAAGATTTTAAAGTACTGCTTACAAATTAAATAATATAAATACATAGAATAGTCAAGCATTTGCATTGTTTATGTATAACATTACTTAAGTTAATATTTTTTTTTTTTTATCATAGCATACAAACAAGACAAGTCACTTGAAGGAAAATGCTATGACACTTCACCCTATGTACAATCCATTGATCCTTTTCATAGATCCTAAATATTGCTCTCAAACTTCACAACACATCATTAGATCTGTATCCAGTTTGAGTGTCATCTATTGTTTCACACTGTCAGTCATACATCTGTCACAGCTTTTTGAAAGGAAATGATAAGGTTTGGGGCATTTTAATACAGCAACTCATCATCTCTGCATTATGAACTGTTCAGAATCTGTCACTACCGGTAAATCTTTTTTCCAACCTTTTTTCAACCAATTATGAAAAAATTAAAGCTTTTTGAAAATCCATATGTAGTTTTTTCTCATTGATTTACTATAGCAGATAATTAAAAGGTTACTGTAAAGTGAAGCTACTTTGCCTATGAGATAGCAGTATCATTTATTTTTTTGTTTGGTGAAACTGGATGTTGCAATGTTAATATGAAATATTACGACAGTGAATCTCAATCAGATTTTGACAGTTTTGTAAAATAAGCAAAAGTAACATACATTTAAACTTCAGTCACCTAAAGTCCATGCAAGAATAAAAAGAACAACTACGGGGTCTATTCACGAAGCTGCTGAAGGATCTAGCCGTAGCTTCGGCCGATCCTTCGGCCCCAGGACCCCTTTGGTTCAGTAAAACCGAAGGGGTGCTGTACGGGCTATTCACAATAGCCCGTACAGTTCCCGAATGTGGCCGAGCAGCTCAGTCGAGCCGAACGCATATGCCTCGGCTTGGCTGAGCCGCGCTGAAAGCCGAAGCTGGCCGAGCGGCCGGCCATTGGCCAGCCGACA
>NW_017307312.1:298535-304064 GCF_000935625.1 Nanorana parkeri
CAATAGTAAACTAGCATTGTACCCGCCCTCTGCTGCAGTTCTCCATCAGGTCCATCAGCAGAGGGCGGGTACAATGCTAGTTTACTATTGGCTATTGCAAATTGAAATAGCCGAAAGGAATCTAGCAATGCATTCCAATGGGCAACATTTTTTTATTTTATTTTTTCTATTTTGACACGGCTCCGTGTCAGAATAAAGAAAAAAAAAAGCAGTGTTTCTCTCCTGGGCGGCCGGGAGCGGGAGGCTCCCAGAGCGCCCGGGAGAGGGTGTTTTTTTTTGGCGGCAGCAGAACCGCTGGACAAAAGAAAACTGTTGGGCGGAGCCAGCTGTCATTGCTAGCCCCGCACAGCCGTTTTCTATTTACTTTTTTAACTATTTTTCTGCTCTGCTCGGTCCCTCTGATGGACCGAGCAGAACAGCCGAGCCGAATGCCGCATCTATAAGAATAGGCCGAACAGCAGTGAGTCGAACTCCTTCTGCACTTCGGGTCAGCCGAACATGCTGAGCATGTTCGGCCGACCCAAAGCCATGTGAAGCGAGCCGATATACGGCTGAAATCAACCGTACCAGCCTGAAGTGAATAGCCGAACAGTGATCGGCTCACTTCAGGTCGGTCATTCACTCGGCTGCCTACGGCAGCTTAGTGAATAGACCCCTAAGTGGAATGTTGAAAAGGGACAAAAAATTTATGTGTGTAATGTTCCATATCCAATATTGCTTCTAATCTTTCCCTCCACATTAACAACATTCATTTTGATATCAATGTATGTAATGAAGGAGGAGAGGATGAGAGTCATTTCGCTTTGTAGTTCTAACCTTGAGGGAATTGGGGATTGCCCTGAATGGGTAGATATTTAGAAATATAAGGGTGAGAGTTGAGGCACAGCCTAGCTTCCCGCCGCCATGCCACTATGGTATCTCATTATAGTATGTTAGATTTAAGGTGGTGAGGGAGTTTGGAAATACGAGTATGTAAGAGTGCAGGTGATAACCATGGTGCAGCCATTTCTCATTCTATATCATAATTAGAGTAGCGCGAGGCCTCATTCAGCCAATTCAGCAAATGTCTAAGCAGACAAGCCAAGTTATACACTCAACCATTTGGGATGTCCATGCCGCCTTACTCTTTTAGGCAGCATCAATTGTCAGAGAGGTATACAAACAAGGTCACTTGGAAAACCACAAAAATGTATTAAATGCTGATTCTAATAATTTTACATCTGTATATTTCAGCAGGAGAGGAATTGTTTGTAGCGAATACAGTAATATGGGAAAAATAAGCATTTTAATCCAGTGTCTCCTCCAAAACAACAATAGGGGAAGGTCCAGTTTTGTAGATCTTGAATAAGCTTGGCGAATAAAGGCGGGTAGTTGAAATGAGCAGAAGGGGGAGGAAAAAAGTTAGACTTTAATGTCACTTTAAAGAGCAACTGTGATAAAGGGGTACCCTTCTGTATATTGAAGGGAGAGGATAAAAACCCAGGGGTATGGACCCGTGCACTCGGATTTCGTTACATAGTTTTTGAAAAGGAAAGGAACGGGCCCATGAAGCCCATTTGATGTAACACTGCAAAAAGCCACTAGTGTTTCACATTATTTACTGCTTTCTCAGCGTCAACCGCAATTATAGCTAATTCTGGATCAGGATGTTTGGAGCATTGTTCCAAAACTGCTAGAACTTTACCTATGTTCATTACAGCTGCTCTACCTTTAGTAAAGCCTGCCTACATCGGGTGTAATAAAGTGGGCATAATAGTCGCAAATCTGTTTGCCAACAGTTTGGATTATATCTTATCATCAATCTATGCAAAAAGATAGGGCAGTAGGATTCCAGGAGAGGAGAATTTTTTGAGGGTTCCAGAATTACTTTCATATAGGCTTCAATAGCTGAAGTCATATAAACTCCTTTTGTCCACATTTGAGTGTAAACTGCCTTAAGGGTGGGTGCCAGATCTTCTTCTAATAACTTGAAAAATTCTGCAGTATAGTCATCCGGGCCTGGGGCCTTCCACGCTGATGGTGTTGAGATTGTGTGTTCTATCTCTTCTGGGGAGATATTTTCATTCAGAGAATCTAATTGAGAAGTGGTCAATGTCGGGAGGGATACTGAGTCCAGGATTGGGGGATCCTATCTTCAATTTCAAAGAGATTTATAATATTCCTCTAATGAGGTGTTTATCAAGTTTGGATCAGTAATGTGTTCACCCTTTACTTTCTGAAGGCAAGAGATATGGGAAGGAGGTTTTTGGCTATGTGTCAAGTTAGCCAGCAATTTTCCACATTTGTTGCCATATTAATGGTATTGGAGATCCCAAAGGGATTTGGTATAAAAATTGTAGCTTTCCAAGTGAGTCTCATATTCTCCTTTAGCCTGCAGCCAATAATTTTTGGAATTGTGGGTTAGCAGCAGTTTAAATGAGGAATAGGGGTTGATTTACTAACCTCACAAACACGCCACAAACACGCCATGCAAAAACACGCCGATTGCGCGCGCGCGTGCGCGTATACGCTTGGCGCGGAAGCGTATGCAGGTTATAAAGATGCTTGATAAATACTACCAACGCGCGCGCATGGCGTGTTAAAATGCCGAGACCCTTCGTGAAACCGCGCCATGATGTACGTGTTCGCTTGGTAAATGCATTTCTGCGGGTTAAAACGCGCACGCAGCCTGCGCGTGTGCGTGTTGGGCTTCGTAAATCAGCCCCACAGGCTTGTCTCAAAGTTTCACGAGCTTGTTGGTAGGCAAAAGCAGCCGCTTTCCTCTTACCATGAACATGTGCGATTAATTTCCCTCGCATGTAAGCCTTTACTACCTCCCAAAGCAACACTGGAGAAATACAAATACCTGGGGTCTTATTAAAGGATACATACTCCAAGCAGATGTATCTAATGGTTTCTTTAAAGGATTCTATAGAGGGAAGATAGAAAGGAAAACGTCAAATCGGTGTTTCTCCTTTTGGTAGTTTTGTTTGAATCCTTATCCATATTGGGGCATGGTCAGATATTACAATGTCTTCAATCCACGATTGCACAACAAGGGGAAGCATAGCTGGAGAACAGAAAAGATAGTCAATATGAGAGTGTGAGTCAAGAACTTGTGAGCAATTAATAAACTCTCTTCCTTCAGGGTGAGACAATCGCCATTTATATTGTGTAGAGGAAGATTGAGAAGATTGTATAACTTTGGAATGTGCTACAGAGCGTCTATCTTCAATCATTGAGAGAACTGAATTCATATCTATCCGCCTACTATTTTATTAGGGAGAGTATCTTGAGGTACCCGTTGAGTAAGTTCCTGGAAATTGGTCAATGTGGTAGAATTAGGGGCATAAAATATTATAAAGCATGTAGTCAGTGTCATTCTCTTCCGTTTTTACTGATGAGCGGGATGGGTATGATAAACAAGGTAAAAATGATTCTAATAATGGACTAGATGAAGCCCAGTGGCTAACAGAGGAGGAGGTAAGAAAGAGGCTTCAAAAGCTAAACATTAATAAATCTCTGGGACCAGATGGCTTGCATCCAAGGGTCCTAAAAGAAATGATTCTGGTTATTGCCAAACCATTGTTTTTAATTTTTAAGGACACATTGAGGACGGGAGAGGCAACGGATGACTGTAGGAAAGCAAATGGGATGCCGATATTCAAGAAAGGTTCATGCTGTTTACCAGGTAACTACAGGCCAGTCAGCCTTACATCAGTAATATGCAAGGTTTATGGGGGAATGGTCAGGGACTATATTGAAAAGTTTGCATGTGTGAATAGTATCATATGCAAGAACCAGCACAGATTTATGAAAAGCCGTTCTTGCCAGACAAATCTGTTAACATACTATGAAGAAGTAATTTGTAAGGTGGACAGGGGAATCCCAATTTATTTCGTCTTTCTAGACTTTTCAAAGGCGTTTGACACAGTACCCCACAAATAGTTAATATACAAACTAAGGTCGATGGGCATTGAAAAACCAATATGTACATGGGTAGAAAACTGGTTGCAGGACTGCATCTAGAGGGTGGGGATAAATGGCACATTCTCTAAATGGTCCAAAGTGGTGAGTCGAGTTCCACGGGGTCTTTGAGCCAATTCTAAATTAATAAATGATGATGAGGTTGGATTAAATAGTTCACTGTCAGTGTTTGCTGGTGACATGAAGTTATGTAGGAAAATAAGATTGCAACATGACAATCTCTGCAGCAAGACCTCAATAGAATTGGAGAGTGGGCAGCTATGTGGCAGATGAGCTTTAATCTACATAAATGTAAAATCATGCACTTGGGAGTTAAGAACATGCATGCTGAATACACCTTAGGCGGGGTTTCACTGGGGAAAATGGAGATGGAGAAGAATCTTGGGGTCCTTATAGACCACAGACTCAGTAATAGCATGCAATGCCAAACTGCAGCTATTAAAGATAGTAGTATATTATCTTGCATCAAAAGAAGAATTTATTCACTGGATAGAAATATAATTTTGCCCCTTTACAAAATACTGGTAATCTTGAGTACACATTGCAACTCTTGTCATCAATCCTCAGGAGGGATGTCTGTGAGCTAGAAAAGGTTCAGGGAAGGGCAAACCAATTAATAAGGGGGAAGGCGGGTCTGAGTTATCAAGAACACCTACAAAAATTAGGATTGTTCCTAAGAAAAGACGCATTTAAGAGGGGACATGATTGCAGTTTACAAACTCATCAGTGGGGACTGCAGTATTGGTTACACACTATGTAAACTAAGTCCCGTGAGGAAGACAAGAGGGCACAACAAAAAGTTGGAGGGGAGGAGGTATAATCGTAAACTGCATAAGGGGTATTTTACTTTGAGAGTGGTAAAGATGTGGAATTCACTTTCGCAGATAGCTGTGTCAGCGGCAAACATACACTGCTTAAAAAAAAACTTGGATGAGTTCCTCAGTTCACAAAACATACAGGGTTATTGAAATTCTGAGCAGTATACACACACACAAACCATTCATTGTGTTGTATTTCATATCAAATAGGTGACTCGCTTAGAGGGATATATAATGTCCCCAAAAAAGGGGAGGGATTGTGCATAAATATCACAAAAGTATACAAGCAGCATATCCTTAACCATTACAAGACCATTTGTTTACAATCAAAGTAGTTGAAATTAGTTTATCTATCTATATATAGAAGAACATGTCCCATCAATACGGTACATTTGTGCTAATGACATTTTTACTGTTGGAGTGTTTAAAGTAAGTGGCAAGGGTAGACACCCGGCTGCACAGCGAATCAAAAGCTACTAAGAGGATATTCAGATTCAATCCAATACTATTGAATCAAAAACCGGCATTCGTTTGAGAAATCATTTCCCAAATGGATACACTATGTCTAAAGAATGTATTCAAGAGTAAAGTGCAACTGTATGTCAAACCCTCACAGTACCCATATCACATCAAGAGAAAGCAAGACCTAAATAAAAGGCTACATGTTCTTCTCTTATTTCCAGTATATAGTATACTGAATATATATATATATATATATATAACTATTTTAAAGAGACCCTGTCAC
>NW_017307312.1:304581-307465 GCF_000935625.1 Nanorana parkeri
TTTTCTTGTTTCTCTGTTCAACCTCACCTACTATGTAACCATGTAACTATGCATGCATTGTGATGTCCTGAGAGGCAGGCACATTTTATTCCTCCATGTGTATGCACATTTGTGTTAGCCATTGGTAGCCATTACAGCTGGTAAGCCACAATTAATGCTACAAGATTCCAATTTTTATTATTATTAGAATTTATTTTTCCAATTAATACAATATTTTTTGTAATAAATATTTGCACTTGCTACTTAAAAATCTAGTACAAATTCACTTTAGCAATAATAAACACACACATGCTGCTATCTTATAGTTCTATATTTTTTAATGTCCTTTACTTAGATACACTGAGTGGCCAGATTATTATGACCACCTGACGTTTGTAGGCAAATTAGCTATTATTAGCTATAATTTCACGCTGAAGTTGCTAGAGGGCCAGACCATTATAAATAGGGAAGCAGGTTGTTTATCACGACAGTAGAAGTGATTTTTTCTGAAGATATGGGTAAACAACGCGATTTAACAGCCTTTGACCGTGGGATGATTGTTGCCACTCGGAGCCATGGAGCTAGTATCAGCAAAACAGCAGAATTCGCTAAATGTTCAAGAGCAGCTGTTGTTAAAGTCTTTAAAGACTGGACTGTCAGCCGAAAATCTGGGTCTGAACGTGCGAATTGTGGCCGTCAGCGACTAGTCAATGTTAGGGCAGAACGGAGAGTGGCAAGACTGGTACAAGACAACAGAAGGGCAACAGTGCAGTGTCAGATTCCTCGCATCACCTTTCAACATTTCGTGAAGTCATCTCGTGGCCCAATGAAGTACTGATGGGGTGGTCATAATAATCTGGTCACTCAGTGTATATGCATATGGATTATTATAAGGAAGCATTCTGTCCTTCTTTCCTTAGATTTGTACGACCTAGACTTTTAATGGCTAGCAGCTGCAAATAGGTAGAGGTGATTTCAGAATCCATTTTGCTTATAAAGGTCTCATAGCATTAAAATGTTACCCATGATAACCTGTAAATCTAAAAAAAAAGTGGCCAAATCTAAAAGAACACAGAAAATAGAACAGCAAAAAAAAGAGAAACATAATTAATAGCATAATAGCTGAGACCACAGTCAGAAGAAGAAGGCAAAGATGAATCCAAGATTGTTTTATCCAATACAAGTCACTAAGAAATTCTCAGGCCATGTCACAATAGAGAAACAATAGCATGGTTCAGACCAAAACTGGTAGGATACAAGTCTATTTTAAGATCAAGGCAGGAATAGTTTTAGAATTAATTCCATCATAATGAATTGACAAAACATACTTTATCCTTTCTTGGTTTTACTTTTGCACAGTGTAATTTAACATAGGAACAATGCACCAAATTATTTCAAACCAGGATTCCACTTACCAATCCTTAGGTCTTTTAACATACAATAAAGCTATCAGCAAGAGCCATTGTTCTAGATTGCAACAGCTTCATGGATGTACTTGTCATCTTATGGTAAAGCACTACAAAATATATACGTTTGCCCTCTTTTAACCCTCACAACATAATACAGATGGGCCTTTAATCCTAGAGCTACAATCTAAAATATTATTTTTCAATAACCACCTCATCCACCAATGTGAACAGATTATAGAGATTATATTATGAATGCATTATACAGCAGTCCTCTCTCTCTATATGTGTGTATATGGCACATAATTGGATGATGGAACTCAGCAGAGCCTCACTAAACTAAAGGAAACGTACCCTGCAAAGTGAAAATGCCTTTGCAAAGTGAACATCCTATTAATCTTTAGTAAATCTACCCCACTGGGTCCTCCTCTGACTAGCTTGGTCTGCCAGACAGGGTATAATGCATGTCTGTAAGTGTGAGCATCTTGTTTAAGCTCAGAGGCTACCAGTTGAGAGGAACAGTTCCTGGGAATTATCCTTACAGAGAACAGCACATGTGAGACTGAGACTATTTCTCCTGATGCAGGAAGGATTCTAATTCCTTTTCAAAGATGAAGACATAGCAGCACCTTCATGGTTTCCAACTGCCTGCAGCGAGATACCACAAAGTAGAGGGAACCAGCCATTCTGGAAAACCAGCAGGCAGCCTGGGAGATGATGATTCTCCAAGTAGAGAACCCTCCTAATAATGGGAGTAGAATCCTTACCAGCCATCTGGAGGAGAGGCTGAGTGCATACCTCAGGGACTATGTGGTCCATGGGGGCAGGCAGGTTAGACTGCCCCAGAAATGTGACCTACAATGGCAGAGAAGGTGGCTAAGAAAGACAGAGAAGAAAAAAAGAGGAATATGCCTGTCTTCTGAGAGAAAGGTCCTACAAAGCCCGATGTCCCTGCAAAGGAGGACAGAGTGGTATCTTCCTGTCTGATGAATAGGGACCTGAAAGTAAAGATGCTGTAGCAAATCATTTTGGTGTATACCAACAACTACAATGCTGAAACCTGATAAAGGAAGATCAGCCAAGATCTTAGAGGTAGGGAGCCCTCCAGGGAGATTTTATCCAAAAGGATTCATTACACCTGCTCTCTTTATCTGCGTTTGACTCAATGTACCCCAGTATAATGCCATTAAAAAAACACTGGGTTAAAACCAGGAGTTCATGCTCCTAGAAAGGTGTACAAGGACTACCCTGAGAGTACAGGTCCCTGTTGGGTGAGCGCAGGCAAAGCTTATTCATGTTGATGTAGCAGATCTGTAAGGGGGACCACTGAAGGTCTTACATGCTCCAAGCAAAAGGGAAATTCTCTGCAACAGCTGAAGAGAGTGCCAGAGTATCTCTCTGCGTTTGAATGGCTAAAGGACAAGCTAACCATGGAAGGGTTCTGCAAAAAAAAAAAAAAAAAAAAATTTTGGAGAAGGAGGAAGGTCTTTTCCTGGGAG
>NW_017307312.1:307676-327637 GCF_000935625.1 Nanorana parkeri
CGAAAGGAAAAGCAAACCTTGGAAGGTTTTTGAAAAAAAAAAAAAAAAAAAAACATTTGTAGAAGTAGGAAGGTCTCTTCCTGTGAAGGTTTCAATAGGCTTAGCCAGTTTTTACACTGGAAAGCTGTCTGAGAGTCAGGCTCTGTGTCCCTTGAGGTTCCTACCACAGAAGTAGATGACAAAGGATAGAATTTAACTGACCCTTGACTTCCTGCATATACTATGGTCTCCCATGAAATCCTTGATCATGGTGGAGACAACATCCCATTGAAGTTCAATTAAATTGGATGCTTTTTGGATATGATATAACCAGACTGCTCCATGCATCTGTGCAGACAACAGACCCATTTAGGAGCAACGTTTATAAGGCTCCAGACAAGTGAACCCTATGCTCAACTAAGCAGGCGTCTACTCTGGCTATTGGAGTAATCTCATTCTGCCAGTCTGAGAAATAAAGATCATAGTCATAGTGGGATAAAAGGGCCAAACATGCTGAGACAAGTGAGAGGTTATGAATGGATTTTACCTGTTTGACAGTAGAATTCTAAAACATCAGCATGCCCTCTACCTACTGGTAGTTCTCATGTAAGGCGGGTCACTGGAGGATCGACAGTGGGTACAGACTGTCATCTAATATATTGTTTTCAAAGGGGTATAGTTCCACATACTTTAAGGTAGGCCCAAGACCCTTTAGGATGCTTTAATACCTTTAATAGTGGGTGTAGTGGAAAGGTCTTTGCCAGTGTAGAAGCTCTGACGGATATATGGATGGAGAAGGCTAAGCATGACCAGGAAATTACTTTGCTTAAAAATCTCTCCTAGCCCTTCAAAGACTGATGTTGGGATGCCTCAAATTAAAGATAGAAGAAAGAATTGAAGATATTAAAGCTCTAGATGACTGTTGCAAATCCATCATAGCAGCTCATTCTGAGAGTGCTAGCATTATGATGGTGGTTCAAGGTGTGCCTTCTGCTTCAGAAGATCCACCAGCTAGATAGCTGTAGTCCACTTTTTGAAACTGAGGTTGTATGCAGGCTGGTTGTTTTTTATGCAGAAGATTGTTATGTATGTAATTAGCAAGGTGGTATACATCTTATAAGCACAAACTATCACACGGTTCAGTCTGAAAACATGAACGGACCTCAATCGAACAGTACTGACCAATAATGTCCATGTGCATGGGTGGTAACGAGGCAGCGATTTTTTGGTGCCTTTTTGCTCACCCCTGCATCAGTTGCTGAATTTTTGGTAAATGTGCATCTCTCAGCCACTGTAAAAGATCATTGCTCTGGTGAATCGCTGTTTGCTTCAGGCAACTGCTTGAGCTGCTGAACTGCCTTGAGGAATGAGGCAACCATTACTGCATTCTTTCTGTGACAACTTTATCTCTTGCTAATTTTCTGATACTTCAGCAGAAATGCTGTATAATTAATGACCAAATATATATCTAACTTCAGGAGACAAACAATGGGCTAGGTTGTCAGGGAGCAATTGTGGGGTTTTCATAAGGTTTGTTATTTTTTTTTCAAAACATTTCCAGAAAAGTAAATCTTATATATATTAAAACAACCTGGAGTAGTTCAACCTAGCCTTATACACATTTCTGACAGATTGTCCAGGAGCCTTGCTTTTTCTGTAAAAAATAATTAATCGTTGGCAGGGAGGTATGATACTTTTGGGAAGCATGTACACCACCCTGCCGGACCTTTTTCTTTTCTTTTATTTTTGTGGACTAGAACTAAGGGGGTTATTCATTAAACATTGAAGGGTTTGGAGAAAGCAGGAGAAGTGAACAATCTAGGCCAAAATAGCTGATTTGGAAAAATTATCCCATTCAGCTCACTTTTCAGTTCAATTATGTTGTCCTAGATTGTTCACTTCTCCTGTCTGCTAAAAACTCTTCACCCTTTTGTGAATAACCCCCTAAGAGTACTTTTTAGCAGTATGTGGAAGGGTAGAACCTGCCCACCCTGGAGTGTTGAATACTGTACCCAAGTACTTTATATCTCAAGACAAATGTTATTCTTTTCTTTTTGGATAGGTAATGGATAAAACTATTTTTGTTATTTTTTTTGCCTTTACATCTTCTTATCATGTAGCCTTAACAGGAGATTAGGAGATTTATTTGCAGTGTGAGGGAAATACCCTCTTAGATAGTTTCATCCAGAACAAGTATCTCTATTGGGAGATTTCCCCTCTAGTCCTGTTCTAGTGGCAAATCCAAATTTTGGATTCACCCTACCTTTGATTCCTGGTGACATTAGTGATCAGGACAAATAGAGAGTGAATCTTCCTGGTGCTCTATTTACACAAGCAGTAAAGGTCTGGTAAAAACAGGCAGTTATTGTGCATTTGTACCACATATGTTGTGTTTGGCAGGAGGTGGCACTTGCCATGCACTTCATTGCAGCTTAGAATCAATGGGACTGCTTGCCACATGGTTACAGCATGGTACTGCAATGCAAACTCATCCTTGAGATTTAAAAACAAAACAGGCAATCAGGAGGCAGCAGGACCCTGGTAGGATCCTGACAGTATGGCCTCCTGAGTGCCTGCAAACTGGCTCTCAACTGTGCTATGAAAAACAATCCACCACAGATCATTTTTTAGAGAGCAGTACAATTCAGCTGTACATGTAAACGAGGCCTAAGGGGGGCACAGACAGCAATCCTAACCTCAGTGCAAAAACTAAAAAAGACAATTGTCCCTTTAGTTATACTATCCCTCTTGTTATACATCTCCCTAAGTCCAAAGTATGATGATCCATACCTCATTTACAACAAATAACATAAAGAAATTCAGGGTGTGAATAAAACAAAAAAAATGTTTTCCCACAAAATGTGTATGTATTTATTAATAATTGTTTAAGATTTCAAATAGCAGCAAACTGGCTTAATGATTAACACTAATGCCTTGCAGTATTGGGGTCCTTGGTTTAAGTCCCAGCCATGAGCATGTCTCTATTGAGTTTGCATGTTCTCCCTGTGTTTGCATGCTGGTAGGCAAATAGGCACTAGCCATGGGTCTAAAAATCCAACTGCAGTCTCCTAGGCAGAACCTGGTAACAGTTTGTTATTAAGTGGCTAATGCAGCTTTGATACTCTCTTCAAAACATGAACCTACAGAAAAGTAAGGTTTGAAGTGTACTGAAGATCACAATGTGGTTGTGGTACTGGATTGGTGTTTCAAACACTTGAAAGGGTAGATACATCATGCTTCTGTCAATGGTTTTCATAAATCTCTTTGAGCCATAGCCACTTCCTTTTATTGGTTGGTAGTTCCCAGTTCAAAACAGGTATTTCTAGTGTTGTAATTTATGCCTACAACACCAATTCCAAAAAAGTTGGGGTGCTGTGTAAAATCTACATAAAACCAGAATGCATTTATTTGCAAATCTCATAAACTCATATTGTATTCACAATAGAAAATAGAAAACATATCAAATGTTTAAACTGAGAAGATTTACAATTTTGAGGGGAAAAAAGGTAATTTTGAAATTGATGACAGCAACATGTCTCAAAAAAGTTGGGACCGGGCAACAAAAAGCTGGCAAAGTAAATGGTACTAACAAGGAAGAGCTGGAAGAACATTTTACAGCTAATTAGGTTAATTGGAAACAGGTCAACAACATGATTGGGTATAAAAAGAGCATCTTAGAGTGTGAGAGTGTCTCAGAGGTAAAGATGGGCAGAGGTTCACCAATCTGTAAAAAGCTGTGTCTATAAATTGTCAAAGAATTTCAGAATAATGTTCATCAATGTAAAATTGCAAAGACTTTAAATATATCATCATCTACGGTTCAAAGTATCATGAAAAGATTCAGAAAATCTGGAAATCTGGAGAATGCGCGCAAGGGACAAGGCCGAAACACAATAATGGATGCCTGTGATCTTCAGGCCCTAGGGGGGCATTAAAAACAAGCATGATTCTGTGATGGACATCAGTGCATGGGCTCAAAAATACTTCCAAAATCACTGTCTGTGAACACAGTTCGCCACGCCATCCAAAAATGCAAGTTAAAGCTCTATCATGCAAAGGAGAAGCCATATCTAAACATGATCCAGAAATGTTGATGTCTTCTTTGGGCCAAGGCTCATTTAAAATGGACTGTTGAAAGTGGAAATCTGTTCTGTTGTCAGACAAATCGAAATTTTACATTCTTTTTGGCAACCATGGGCATTGCATTCTCCGGACTAAAGAAGAGGGACCTTCTGGCTTGTTATCAGTGCTCAGTTCAAAAGGCTATTTCTCTGATGGTATGGAGGTGCATTAGTGCGTATGGAATGGGCAACTTGCACAACTGGAAAGGCACCATCAATGCTGAAAGATATATCCAGGTTTTAGAGCAGCATATGCTCCCATCCAGATGACGTCTTTTTCAGAGAACGCCTTATATTTTAGCAGGACAATACTAAACTGCATACTGCATCTACGACAACAGCATTGCTTTGCGGTACATTGTAAAAGAGTCCGAGTGCTTAACTGGCCTGCCTGCAGTCCAGACCTTTCACCAAATGAACATATTTGGCGCAACTTAAAATGAAAAATACGACAAAGAAGACTCAGGACTGTTGAGCAGTTAGAATTCTATATCAGGCAAGAATTGGCCAGCATTCCTCTCCCAAAACTCCAGCAACTGGTCTCCTCAGTTCCCAAGCATTTACAGAGTGTTAAATGAAGAGGGGAGGGTGCACCGTTATAAACATAGGGGTCTATTTACGAAGCTGCCGAGGGCAGCCGAGTGAATGACCGATCTAAAGTGAAGTGAGCCGAACACTGTTCGGCTATTCACTTCAGGCTGGTACGGCTGGTTTCAGCCGTACATCGGCTGAAATCAGCCGCACATCGGCTTGCTTCGAGTGGCTTCGGGTCGGCCGAACATGCTCAGCATGTTCGGTCAAAAGAAAGCTCTATCTGTCCCCAAAAAAGGGTATAAAATTAATTTCAGTACAGCGCTGCATGACGGAATAAATGTCAGTCAAAGTACCACAGCGCTGAATACTGAAAAATGGCCTGGATGGGAAGGGGGTTTAACACCGCGGATGTCAACTGGTTAAACATTTGATATGTTTTCTGTTTTCTAGTGTGAAAAAAATCTAAATTTATGAGATTTGCAAATGATTGCATTCTGATTTTATGTAGATTTTACAAAACGTCCAAACTTTTGGAATTGGGGTTGTATTTTTTATTTGTTTTTTTTTATGTAATTAAATGCTTATATCATGTTTGTGTGTATTTCTTTTATTTATATCATTTTTTGGCCTTGTTTATAAAGGAGAGCAGTTATTACTCTCTTCTCTTCTTCATAAACCTTTGTACTCGGCAGGGCTGTGTAGGATAGACAGTCAATTGACTTAGACTGTCCACATGCCCAGGCTCTCCTCCTGTGGTTTGATTTGTGTTAACAACCCTTTTAATTTCTAGCATGTGGTAGTATCTTGGATCTCTCTAAGTCAATGGACAAGGCTTTTCTCAACAAACTGTGTAGGGTGTCCAATAATATTACATCTAGGCATGCAGTCTGGGTGGGTAGAAAATTGGAAGACAGCTAGCATGCAGCCCCCCTTCCTGTACCAGACCAGACCAGACCACATGACTTTCAACACTGACAGGAGGTATAAGGGGGGCACCAAAGCCTCCCCTCATGCAAGGCACCTTGTCCCAGTGTTGAGGCACACAGCCTTTTCTCCACAACTGGTGACTCAAAAAGAATGTGGAGGTTTTGGGGGGCTTATGGTGGAAGCTGGAAGCCCCCTTTATAATTCACCTTCACCCACCACCACTTACTGAGTGAGTGCAGGGGTACGTTAGTACCACTTAGTAAACATTCCCAAAGAGTTAAATGTAAATAAACACTTATACATCTTGGCAAAGTGCCCCACTGTTAGAGCGACTTGAAGCAGAGGAGCCAACCTTTCATCTGTTATGTGGAGAGGAGGCACCTGGCTTCTAAGTAATCTTTTTTAGAAACTTTGTCAGAGGTGGTTAAAATCAGTTTGTTTCTATCTGCTTCCATGCTTCTACAATCTACACCTTCTAGCCATTGTTACATGTTACATGTTTTTCTCTCTAACTTTTAACCTAGCTAGTAACCTACATGTCAACAATACAAAAAGTCTCAATATGAACCTTCTGTACTCTCCTCTTTCCCTCAGAAAAAATCTTAAATGACTACAAGCAGCTACCACTCTATTAAATAACTTAACAAAAACAAAATAATAAATAGCTGAACTGATACTTGGTCCAGCACTTATGTGAATACAAAAAAAACAACACACTTTAAATAAAAAATGCACTATTTCCAATTAAAAAGCATGTAAAACAGAAAACCCACAAAAAAATCTAAATCAAAACTTTGCAGAAAAAATCAAAACAAGATTCAATAACTACATATACTTGCTGACAGGTAACACCTGATAATTTCCAAACACAAAAACCATAATGTGTAGTAGTCTGTGCCTATGTATTAATTGTGATCAGTCATTTTCATCTTTATTCACATAAGTGCTGGACCAATTATTGCTTCTGATATTTATGTTAACACTGTTTTATTTTATTTCCTATCCACAGCTGGCCATAGATGAAAGTCATTGTGGGTGGCCAAGCAGCAGTGGAGATGGATTGCTGTGCTCCAGAACAAGGCAGCACTTCCTCCATAGAAAAAGAGGAAGGATCCGCTCATCCAATTCCCACCTCACAGCTATTCATCACCCAACATCTGAAGGAAGAGCCAGAGGAGTAGTTTGTTGAAGCCCCAGAAGAGAAAGAGTATGGTACAGAAGGTGAGCAAATATTCAGTGTGGAAAGCTCTAAATTTTATGTTTGAATTATTTACCATTCAGCTCTCACACCTGAACATCCACTATGGACCGTAGAAATTTTATGGCAAATTTTATTTTTCAAAAAAAGTTTTTAAATGTCAGGTTGTTTTTAACTGACATTACTGTATATGCAGATGGTAGCTCATCTCTTAAGGGCTGGTGCAGACCTGGGTGATCCAAGAAGCACGTCCCAGGACTGCACAATCCTGTGCAGTTTCACACAGTCCCATTGATTTCAATTGGCTACATTCGCATGGCAATTGCTGAAAAAAGGTACATATACATTTTTGGGACACACAACGGCCAGAATTTTTTTGGCCACGATCGTGTTCGCTTGCACGGGTTGAAACGCCATACGCCCTGCGTGACTGGGGTGCCATTAGAAAAGAATGGCACCGCCAGCATGATCAGCAGTGGTGTGCAACTACGTGATTGCATGGCAATCTGCATGGTTTCTTGCATGATTGATGCCGGTCACGGATCGTGCAAGTGTGAACCTGGCCTTAGGCCCATTCACACTAAGCGATTTATCGCATGATTTTTGTAGCGATATTGCTCATATTTCCACACGATATCGCTCTATGTAGCTTCTCCAATCCATTTCAATGGAGCTGTTCACATCTCGTCGCTCAATATCGCTCAATATCGCTTGTAGCTCGTCGCTGTAGCTTGTCACTCCTACATGACCCTTTTTTTGAGCAATTTCAAGTGATTTTGCTCCTGATTGCATACAGCGAAATAGGAAAAAGTTGCGCGATGTTGCACAATATCGCTCACATAAAATTGAGGGAAAAATCACGCGAAAAACTCTCACCGCAAAATGACAGCTCTGACCCAAATGTTAGCAAAGGGACAGAGCGACTCGTGACGTCGTGAGACTTGCTCTGCTCATTTGTTGATATTCGGGAGCAGAACTGTCAATGATAGTAGCTCTGCTCTCAAATGCTATAACCCTCCAGAAGGAAGGACAGTGTCAGCACGAATTCACAGATGATTTGAGCAACTACAGCCAAGTACAGCTAGATTTCTGTTTATAGTTAAAGGAGAACTATGGGGGTCAGTGTTTTTCCCCATAGTTCTCCTTAGGGTAACGGGAGGACACAAACTAGCGTCCTCCCGTTACCCTAAGCTCAGTGACAGCTGGCTCTGCCTATCTATAGGCAGAACCAGCTGTCCCCGCCCCGTCCGTTCTGCCAGTCAGCGCTGGCAATCGGAGCGGGGAGAGGGGAATCCAGCCCCTCCCCCTGACACGGCAGAGAGCCGTGACAGGATTGAGAGGTAAGCGAACCCGGTATGTGTTAGCTCACCTCCCGATCTACTGAGCCGACCTGTGACAGTCTCATTGTCACAGGTCGGCTAGAACTATAAGGTGAGTGGAAATCACTCATCTCATAGTTCTCCTTTTAAGGTACTTGAATGCATGTTTAGGATTTAACTCCTGAGTTAAACTATGGGATTTGTGACTGCAATAGGCATATGGGGTGAATTTCAGTCTGTAGCGGAAGTCTAGAGGGCAATAAATCTATAAATCTATAAATCAATAAATCTACACAGCTAAGATAGCTAAGCAAATGCTTTTTCCTGCACAGAGAGGGGACTGTGACTAGAAGATCATAAGGTCTTCAGCCCTTCTATGCTGGAAACTTTACAGTTTAGTTTTCCTAATCAGCCTCCTAATGGGGCCCCCTTCTACCTCAGGCAGGGCCGTCTTTACAACAGGGCAAAAGGAACAACTGCCCTGGACACCATAATTTACAGGGGCCCACAGCAGCTGTCCCTTTTGCTCCAATCAGCTGTGGCGCTGCTGGTGAGGAGACCGGCCAACCATTCTCACTAGCAGTTTCCAGCGAAACTGTCAGTGTCTGTGTGCTGATCTCCTCCCCCTGATGCCTGTCACATAGATCCAGCTGGCACAGAGAAGAAGGAGGGGGGAGGGCACAGCAAGGCAGAGCACAACTTAGGACAGGTAAATCTGAAAAAAAATATTTAACCAATCATTTTTTATGTTTATTTGCACATATCTGTCTTTACCTGTACATGGACAGTACATTTTAGCACTTGCACACATGCTGGGGTCTGTGAGCAGAACTGGGATCAGGAAGAATCTGGACTGTATTGCACTTACATGTATATCACTAAACACTTGCTGTGAAGTGTATTCAGTATACCTTGCAGCAAGTGTTCAGTCATATGCAGTGTAATTGCAATACAGATTTTACTAATATATCTATGTTCTGTTCGACGTGTAAATCATACAATTATATTTAAATTAAAAGTCTTATTGTATGATATATTAAGTAATGCTGAACAAATGTACTAGTTCATGGTTATATTAGTAAAATCTGCAGTACACCTGCATGCCGTACTGCATTTGCAACATATGCATTCTATGTATAATATATACTGTATGGAGGCATTTACTAAAAATGCAATGCCTCGTGCAAATGCAATAACGATTTTACTAATATAAGCACAAACTGGTACATTTGTTCTGTACAACTTCATAAATCATACTTTTAGTTTAAATCTTACTGTATGATTTAAAAAGTAGTTCAGAACAAATGTACCAATATGTGGCTATATTAGTAAAATCTGTATTGCATTTACATGACATGTCCCTGAACACCTGCTGCATTACATTTTCAACATGTGCATTCTACATATAATATAGACTTCTGCCCATTACGTAGCAGAGTCCTGAGTTTATTGCATTGCAGGGTCCTGAGTCCATTACGTTGAAGAGTCCTGAGTCCACTGCAGTGAGGAGTCCTGGGTCCACTGGGATGTAGAGTCCTGAGTCCACTGCGATGCAGAGCTGCCAGCGGTTTAGACATTAATGGCTGTGTGTTGGGTTATTTTGAGGGGACAGCAAATGTACACTGATATACAAGCTGTACTACTTTACATTGTAGCAAAGACAGGGAAAAAATGTTTTCTTTTTAAAAAATTTTAAGCTTTATTTTTTTATGATTCTTTAATTTTTGTATTACTTTTTTTTTTTGATACACAACTTTATTGCTATTACATCGGGGGCAAAGAAGCCCCCGATATAATAGCCAATTTACATGACAGGTCCTCTTTATGGAGACATCAGATCGAGCGTCTCTAGGGACGCTCGATCGCTTGAATGTAAAGCTCCCGGCCGGCCGTGTAATTAGAAACGGCCGGCAAGCTGCTCGTCGGGCTCCACCGTCCTCTCGTCACAGACGAGTGGACGAGTGGATTTTTCAAGCCCTGAATATATACAGGTGAAACTCAAATAATTAGAATATCGTGCAAAAGTAATTGCAGTAAGTGCTGCAAAAGGGGCCCAAACCAAGTACTGAGTACATATGCATGCTTGTACTTTTCAGAGGTCCGATATTGTTCTATGTACAATCCTTGTTTTATTGATTGCATGTAATAATCTACTTTTTTGAGGTTGTGGATTTGGGGTTCTTGGGGTTTTCATGAGCTGTAAGCCATAATCATCACAATGATGACAAATCACGGCTTGAATTATCTTGCTTTGCATGTAATGAGTCTATCTCATATATTAGTTTCACCTTTTAAGTTGCATTAGTGAAATAAATGAACTTTGCACGATATTCTAATTATTCGAGTTTCACCTGTATATACACACACACATATATTGTTTTTATTTTTTAGTTTCGAGGAAAGGTCATGTAGGTTGATATGGGGGTCTGGGTCGGGTGGGTTCCATCAGCAAACTTTTGCCCACGACCCAATTATTATTAAAGATAGCCCTGGCCCCTGGGTGCTGCTATGGCCATTGTTATGTCACTGAATTTTACCCCATCCAAAATGCTTCAGGAGCTTCAGTTTGCCATCATTAATCCCCCACATGCTTGGTATTTACAGGTGAAACTCGAATAATTAGAATATCGTGCAAAGTTCATTTATTTCACTAATGCAACTTAAAAGGTGAAACTAATATATGAGATAGACTCATTACATGCAAAGCAAGATAGTTCAAGCCGTGATTTGTCATAATTGTGATGATTATGGCTTACAGCTCATGAAAACCCCAAGAACCCCAAATCCACAACCTCAAAAAAGTAGATTATTACATGCAATCAATACAACAAGGATTGTACATAGAACAATATCGGACCTCTGAAAAGTACAAGCATGCACATGTACTCAGTACTTGGTTTGGCACCCTTTTGCAGCACTTACTGCAATTACTTTTGCACGATATTCTAATTATTCGAGTTTCACCTGTATATGCAGGGTGTTCTCTTACTGTCAGAGGCTAATGTAAACAAAGCTTTGCCAACTCAGCTGCTTTGTTATGCATTGAGCTCAGTGCCCCACTTGATATTCACAGAAGAAACCCCATCTTATATCAAAGCAGCTATCGCTGCAGTTTACAATGACTGGAGTAATCACTGGAGTTGTCAGTAGCTTATGTAAACACAGCATTGGCAGTTCTGAGCTCATTGCTTTGCTTCATATTCTAAGCAGAAATGCGCTGTGCTGCTGAGTTCACCTAAGCTACTGACAGTGCCAGGTGATCATTCCAGGCCATGTAGCAGCCGTGATAGTTGCTTTCATAATAGCCAGGGTTGCTTCTAGAAATATCATGCAGGGTATTGAGGTCAAATCAGCTGTCTCTCTGCAGGTGATCACAAGCTGGAAAACCTGACAGTCAGATGTTTTTAGAAAGTTTAGAATGGGTTGACCTCTGCTACCTGCTTATTGCACAAATTAGGGACAGGAAATGTCAGAGCCAGGCACTGAACCCAGGATTCGTGCTCAAGTCAGTTAAGAGGAACTAAGAAGCCCACACTTGGCGGAAGTGTCAGAATCCAGTGACATTTGCAATGTAGATATCAGGTAGAATACAGGGCACATTTTCAGAAGAATGTGCATACATACAAGTACTTAAAGCCCAACTCCAGGAAAATAAAAAGTTTTTTCTTGCAGTGGGGCTGCTCCCACACTGCAAGGGTTAACTGCTTGCCTATGCTAAGTGAACAGGAAAAATCTGTTTTACATACCTGATCCCCACTCCCACCAGCTCCCTCTGGGCTGCTAGACCAGTCCCCAGGGCCGCCCTTAGGCCTTTAGGCGCCCTGTGTGAGAAAGCTTTACTGCGCCCCTCTGTGACCACACCCCTCAGTGGCCACACCCTTTGGTGGCCACACCCCCGTAACCCCACCCATTTTTCCCAATATCCGCACCATTTAAAGACTCCTATTTTGTTAAGCCGCAAAGAAACATATTAAAAAGTATGATAACAATTAAACTTTTATTTAAAGGTATTAAACTTGTCGGCACAATATAAGTATTCTTATCAAATAAAACAACAGAAGTTAAACAATAAATGTCAAACTAAAATAGAGTCTTTAAAAATAAAGTGTCAGGATGTCATGCAGACCCCCTTTTTTCAAGTAAGTGCATCTAGAAAAGTAAAAATAGAAAACAGAACACAAAACAAAATGTTAGCAGCCTCAGCACTCAATGAATGGGAAGCACTAAGTACAGAGGCTCCTCCCATTCAAATATTTACTATCAGCTGTTTCTGAATGGGGAGGAGCCTCTGTACTGACTGCTTCTCCCCATTGAGGAAATCATGAATGAACAGGCTGTAATGTAAATCACAGCCTGTTCATTCATAACTGGGGACACCTAGTACTATGTGTCCCCAGTTATTTACAAACACTAGAATGATCAGACGATCGCTCCAGTGTTTGGCCTTCTCACACGGAGGACCAGTAAATATCAATGATATTTACCGATCCCCCACTCTGCCACGCACAGAGCCGATGTCATCCTGAAACTGACAGGATGACAGTGGCTCCGATCTCCTCCCCTCTGGGCCATCCTGATAGCTCCGTGCGCGGCTTCTCTCCCCCCCACCGCTCGGCCATCCTAACAGCAGGCAGCGCTCCCTCCTGTGCCCCCCCTGAAGTGGGGGGGCGGACGAGGGATTGCTGTCATAACGAATGAGGCCGCACAGCTCGCACACCCCTAAGGCCGGCCCTGCCAGTCTCCACTGCCTTTTCTCCTCTTTTACTCTTCAGCCATGTATTGCACCTTAGGACACCATGGGGCAGCCCACAGATGGGGTAGAGGGGGAGAAGAGGAGATCTCTGACTTCCAGGTGAGCTGGGATCAGGTAAGTAAGCAGCTTTTCCCTGTCCCTTAGGCATAAATGAGCAGTTAAAGTGGTATTAAAGTGACACTTAAATGTTAAATGTTAAAAATGCATTCAAGTACAGTTGTGCTCATACGTTTACATACCCTGGCAACATTTATGATTTCCTAGCCATTTTTCAGAGAATATGAATGATAACACGAAAACCTTTCTGTCACTCATGGGTAGTGTTTGGCTGAAGCCATTTATTATCAATCAACTCTTTTCCAATCATAATGACAACAGAAACTACCCAAATGACCCTGATCAAACGTTTACATACCCTGGTGATTTTGGCCTGATAACATGCACACGGGTTGACACAAAGGGGTGTGAATGGCTATTAAAGGGAACCATCGCCACCTGTGATCTGTTTGCATGTAACCAGTGAGTGTGTATAAAAGGCCAATGAGTTTCTGGCCTCCTGACAGACCCTTGCATCCTTCATCCAGTGCTGCACTGACGTGTACCTTCCCAGATAGCAAGCAATTGAGCTGCAAGTTTGAAAATGACTTGCTAAACTATTGCAGACTTGCCAAGCTTCACAATTTTGTTGTACAATTACATCAAGTCTGCATTGCAAGTCTCCAGACCAGCGAGCTTGCAGAGCTCTTGCTAAGACCTGAGGGACTCTTGCTGTAGACTTGTCAAGCAAATTTGCTAAAAATTCAAAAAGTGTCAACTAGAACTTGTGCCGCAAGTGTTCTGCAAGTCTACAACTTGCCAGGAATATGTGCAGCAAGTTAACAAAATTACAATTTCACCCCGCCACAAGTTTGTAGCAAGTTATCCTTGCTATCTGGGTTTGACCTGTGGGAAAAGGTAGTTGAACTGTATAGAACAGGAAAGGGATATAAAAAGATATCCAAGGAATTGAGAATGCCAATCAGCAGTGTTCAAATTCTAATCAAGAAGTGGAACATGAGGGGTTCTGTTGAAACCAAACCACAGTCAGGGAGACCAACGAAACTGTCAGCCACAACTGCCAGGAACATTTTTTGGGATGCAAAAAAAAACCCCACAAATAACTTCAGGTGAAATACAGGACACTCTGAAAACATGTAGTGTGGCTGTTGCAAGATGCACAATAAGGAGGCATTTGAAGAAAGATGGGCTGCATGGTCGAGTCGCCAGAAGAAAGCCATTACTACGCAAATGCCACAAAGTATCCCGCTTACAATACGCCAAACAGCACAGAGGCAAGCCTCAAACCTTCTGGCACAAAGTAATTTGGAGAGATGAGACCAAAATTGAGCTTTTCGGCCACAACCATAAACGCTACATTTGGAGAGGAGTCAACAAGGCCTATGATAAGTACACCATTCCTAATGTCAAACACGGAGGTGGATCGCTGATGTTTTGGGGATGTGTGAGCTACAAAGGCACAGGAAAGTTGGTCAGAATTGATGGCACAATGAATGCAGTATGTTATCAAAAGATACTGGAGGACAATTTGCATGCATCAGCCCGGAAGCTGCGCATGGGACGTACTTGGACATTCCAACATGACAATGATCCTAAACACAAGGCCAAGTCGACCTGTCATTGGCTACAGCAGAATAAAGTGAAGGTTCTGGAGTGGCCATCTCAGTCTCCTGACCTCAATATCATTGAGCCACTCTGGGGAGATCTCAAACGTGCAGTTCATGCAAGACAGCCCAAGAATTTACAGGACCTGGAGGCTTTTTGCCAGGAAGAATGGGCAGCTTTACCATCTGAGAAGATAAAGAGCCTCATCCACACATACCACAAAAGACTTCAAGCTGTCATTGATGTTAAAGGGGGCAACACACCGTATTAAGAACTGGGGTATGTAAACTTTTGATCAGGGTCATTTGGGTAGTTTCTGTTGTCATTATGATTGAAAAAGAGTAAACACAGTTGATTGATAATAAATGGCTTCAGCCAAACACTACCCATGAGTGACAGAAAGGTTTTCGTGTTATCATTCATATTCTCTGAAAAATGGCCAGGAAATCATAAATTCTGCCAGGGTATGTAAACTTATGAGCACAACTGTACCTCAACTATTAACAGAAATGTAGGTTGTTTGTTTATCATTCAGCTGTAGATCCTCAAAGCATCTCTGAATTAGTGCTGGCACTGTCCTTCTTTCTGGAGGCTGGCTACTTTTGTTCCCCATGGTCCCTGTGTGTGTTGTAAAGTTGCCACCATTCCAAGCTCACTCCTGTGATGGGCTACAATCTCACATTTAGTTTAATAATTTGTATTGACATTGTAGTGCCTCATGGGAGCGAGCTTGGAGCAGTGGCTACTTTACAACACACATAGGACCCATGGGGAACAAAAGTCCATGAGGAAGGACAGTATCAGCATGAATGAAGAGATGATTTGAAGATCTACAGAGTGATATACAAGTAAGCTAAATTTTTCTTACCCTTTGTTTTTGCACTCCAATTTCTATGTTTCATGCATTGTTGAGTCGCTCAGCCTTGTTTTCACGTCAAAGGTATGTCTTTTTGCCCGCAAGGCTGCAGAAAAATAGCAGCCTGTACTCTGAACTGGTGAGTCAGAATTTGAAATATTTGGCTGTAGCAGGGGGGCCGTTTGTTCACTGAAGGGCTGGAAAGTGGTACAATAATGAGTGTCCGCAGCAACAGTGAAGCATGGAAGAGGTTCCTTGCAAGTCTGGGGCTGCATTTCTTTTTTTTTTTTTTTTTTTTAAAATTTTTTTTTTTAAGATAGACAAGACCACGGGGGGCTGGTGCCCTCCATTCAGACAAGGTGCTTCTATACTCCCAAGTGTCCGCCATTGGGGGACCGGAGTGAATCTAGTGTGTGTGGGAGGGGCTGCCCCTCCGGGTCATCATGTCCTAGTGGTAGATTGCTGATCGTATGACGTCCCAGTGGCAGTGCGGGGGCCAGTCTGATTATCATCTGCTCGCATGAGTGGGACGTCCGTGTAAGTGTCAAAGGGGTAGGAGGGTAGGTGGGGTAGGAGTGTGAATGGGGTGAGGGGTATGTGGGGAGTGGGATATGTAGGAGTATTATCCGGCTAGGACTAGGAGTGGGGGGGATGGGGGGAAATTGGGCGGGTCAGGAGCAGGTGTGGTAGGAGTCCGGAGTGGCCTGTTTTTTGTTAGAGGGTGGGGTCCTAGTAGAGCGAAAGGTACTCAGTGGATCGCACAAATTCCATCCAGGCTAACCATGTACTGGAGAATGTGGCATTGTTGTGTTTGATGGAACTCGTGAGATCCTCCATGAGGTAAGTATCGTGGATGCGGTCTAGGACCTGTCTGACCTGGGGAGGTTCGGGTTTCTTCCAGAAGGCCGGGATGCAGGCCCGGGCTGTGTTGACTATGTGTCTGATAAGTGAGCGGGAGTAGGCACGCATTGGGATAGTGTTGTGGTGCAGGAGGAAGAAGGCAGGGTCCCGGGGGATCGTGGCATCTGTGAATTTCTGGGTCAGAGTGTGTACCCCGTCCCAAAACTGTTGGAGCGCCGGGCAGGACCAAAATATGTGAAACATGCCCGCAGAAGGTTGTTGACATCTCCAGCACAGGTCCGGGGAGTCCGGGAACAACGCATGAAGTGCTTGCGGTGTGCGGTACCTTCTGGTTACTATCTTGTAACCGGACTCCTGGTATCTGTTACTGATAGAGGAACGGTATGAGAGGGCAAGTAATTTGGTCACGGCTTCCGGGTAAACGTGATCTGGAGGTCCTCCGCCCATCTCGACAGAAACCATAAAGGGGGGGTTCCAACGGTTGGAGCTGCTGTGGGTAACAGAAGGAGAGTGTGTGGCGAGGGGTGTCCGGTTGGGTGCAGACTTTTTTGTAAGGAGTTAGTGCTCTACTGATGTGATGTGTTGGAGGAATGGTGTGTAAGAAATGAGAAAGGTGCATTGTTTGGAAGTTGTGTTGCAGCACCAGTCAATTATCCGTGTCAGATGTGTTGCAACATAGTATAATCGCACATCTGGCAGGGACATCCCTCCCGACTGTTTGGATCTGTCATGTCATGTCATAGCTCAGTCTGGGCGTTTTTTTCCTCCAGACAAAGTCCGTGAAGAGTGAGCGGATATTGCGGAAGAAGGACATAGGGATGTGAATTGGCTGGCTTGGAGTGGGTATAGCAGGCGTGGGAGGATGGACTGTTTCAGAATGTTGCAACGGCCCATCCATGAAAAAGTGTTTTTGGTCCACGATTCCAGGTCAGACCGGATACGCGACAGTAACGGTGGGAAGTTCAGTGCAAAGGTAAGTGAGGGGTCTTTGGGAAGGAGGATGCCGAGGTATTTGATGGCGGTGGGGGCCCACTTGAAGGGGAAGTTGTGTAGAACTCTATGTAGAGCTGGTCCTGCCAGGGAGACCTGGAGGGCTTCAGATTTGTGAGAGTTAACTCGAAAATTCGTCAGGGCGCCGTATGATTTCAGTTCTCGGAGGAGAACAGGAATGGAGACATCTGGGGAAGTGAGAAAGAAGAGGAGGTCGTCCGCAAAGGCAGCTACCTTGTGAGACTCCGAGCCAACCGTTAATCCTCGGATGTCCGGGTTGGCGCGAATCGTGCTTAGTAAGGGCTCGAGTGAGATCACAAATAGGAGGGGGGAGAGGGGGCATCCCTGTCTGGTTCCGTTAGATATGGGTAAGGTGGGCGAGAGGACTCCGTTAACCCTCACCTGGGCCGATGGGGAGGAGTAAAGTGCGTCAATCCAAGATCTCATGCAAGGGCCCACCCCGGCCACCCTTAATGCACATCGGAGGAACCTCCAGTGCACCCGGTCGAACGCCTTTTCTGCGTCTGTCGACAGTAGTATACATGGAGTGGCGCTCGATCAGGCGGAGTGGAGCACCCCCAGCGCCCTGGTGGTGTTGTCCCTCGCCTCCCTGGAGGGGACGAAGCCGGTCTGATCTGGGTGTATAAGATTGTCCAGATGGGGTACCAAGCGGAGATAGAGGATTATGGCAAAAAGTTTACTGTCCACGTTGAGCAGGGACATTGGTCGGTAGCTCGGGTACAGCGAGGGATCTTTGCCCTCCTTGGGAATAACTGTTATGTGGACTTTAAGGGATTCGGTGGGGGAACGGGCGTCAAGAATGGAGTTAAGGGCCTGAAGGAAAGGAGCGGACAGGATTGGTAGGTAGCGTTTATAGTACGACAGGGAGTACCCATCTGGGCCCGGGGCTTTACCGGCTTGGGTAAGATTGACGGCCGACTCCAGTTCAGCTGCCGTAATGGGTAGTTCCATCAGTGAGCTGACATCTGGAGCAAGAGAGGGTAGGCCCGAGCTATGTATATATTGTGTAATACTGTCCTGATGGGCTTGAGGGTTCTGGGTCGTAGAGGCGTCCGTTAGATTGTACAGACTCTGGTAATACCCCTCAAAGGCCGCCGCTATGTCCGTCGGGTGCGACGCTTTGACGCCTGTGGGTGAGGTTATGGAGGGGATAAATGTCCGAGTATGCTGTGTACGAACCGCTCTGGCCAGATACTGGCCGCATTGATTGCCGTACTCATAGAAGGTACGTCGGCATTTGAGTAGCGCTGATTTAGCTTTGGTGGTGCACAGTGTACGTAATTGTTCCCTTGCCTGGTGTAGTTGGGCACCTACATGCGGGTCAACGCTGCGCTTGTGTTGGGTTTCCAATGTGTGTATTTGAGCGAGGAGGTCGTTTGTTTCCTGCAGTCTCTGTTTCCTGACTCTGGAGCCCTGGGCTATGAGTAATCCCCTGGCCGTAGCCTTGTGAGCCTCCCAGACAGTGTATGGGGGCACATCGGGCGTGACGTTTTCGTTAAAGAACAGTCTGAGGTCCCTCTCCAGTGAGTCTGCAAACCCAGGTTCCTGGAGAAGGGAGTCATTTAGTCTCCACTGCCAAAGGCCAGGAGGGTGAGTCCCCAGGTCCAGGAGAAGAGAGATAGGTGCGTGGTCAGAGAGAGCGATGTTTCCAATGTCAGTGTGAAGTACTTTGGGCAATTGGCTGTGGTGGACCAAGAATAGGTCTATGCGTGTGTAGCTCTGATGCAGAGGTGAGAAGTAAGTGTAGTCCCTACAGGAGGGGTGTTGTATTCGCCATACATCTAGGAGTTGGTGGGAGAAAAGACAGTGTTTGAGGCGTCTGAGTGCAGCGAAAGAGAGATGGGAGGAAGACCTTGATGAATCCAAACTCGGATCCAAAATGAGGTTGAAATCACCTCCAAGAATTAGAATCCCCTCTATGAACTCCGACAGGCGGTCTAGGACCCGTTCCAAAAAGGTAAGTTGATGTTGGTTGGGGGCATAAATGTTGGCAAATGTCACCACATGAGAATCAATGGTCCCTTTCAGGAATAAGACCCTGCCTTCCTCCCCCGACTGCTGGTCTATGAGCGACCAGGGTATAACATTTGAGAGAAGTATACTCACTCCCCTGGAACGCTTATCAGGGGACCCACTATGATAGGCGTGGGGGAATCGTCTAGTTTCTATCCGTGGGATGTCGTCCATGTGGAGATGTGTCTCCTGAAGGAACGCCACCCCTGCCCGTTGGCGGTGGAGCTCATTCATGATCATTCTCCTTTTTTCAGGCACGTTCATCCCTTTCACATTGAGGGAGAGAACTTTAAGAGTCACCATAATAGATGTGTAGGTTGCTAGGGGTATGGAGCGAAGGCAGATGTGCGTTGCAGAAGGGGGGGGAAAGGGAGGTATAGTGGGAGGGTTCCTAGCCGGGACGGGCAAGGTGGGGGTGATTTCCTACCTGACGATGACCGGTATGGAGAGAGGTAACCCGATCCTCGAGGCGGGAGACCGTGGTTGTGATCCCTGCAATGTCCTGTCTGAGGGCCGCTTCCATGTTGGAAACAAGTAGGGCCATATCCCGTTTAGTGTTGAGGGAGAGTAAGATGGCGGACATCTCACCTGCTGACAGGGCCATCCCGCTCACAATCGGCAGAGCGTGCGTCTCGGGTGCAGGGGACTGGAGCCCGCGATCCGTGTGGGAGCTCTGTGCTCGATCCAGGTGTAGAGGCTGCGGCCCGGTAGCTCTGCCTGATGGGGG
>NW_017307312.1:330395-337782 GCF_000935625.1 Nanorana parkeri
GGCTTGGAGTGGGTATAGCAGGCGTGGGAGGATGGACTGTTTCAGAATGTTGCAACGGCCCATCCATGAAAAAGTGTTTTTGGTCCACGATTCCAGGTCAGACCGGATACGCGACAGTAACGGTGGGAAGTTCAGTGCAAAGGTAAGTGAGGGGTCTTTGGGAAGGAGGATGCCGAGGTATTTGATGGCGGTGGGGGCCCACTTGAAGGGGAAGTTGTGTAGAACTCTATGTAGAGCTGGTCCTGCCAGGGAGACCTGGAGGGCTTCAGATTTGTGAGAGTTAACTCGAAAATTCGTCAGGGCGCCGTATGATTTCAGTTCTCGGAGGAGAACAGGAATGGAGACATCTGGGGAAGTGAGAAAGAAGAGGAGGTCGTCCGCAAAGGCAGCTACCTTGTGAGACTCCGAGCCAACCGTTAATCCTCGGATGTCCGGGTTGGCGCGAATCGTGCTTAGTAAGGGCTCGAGTGAGATCACAAATAGGAGGGGGGAGAGGGGGCATCCCTGTCTGGTTCCGTTAGATATGGGTAAGGTGGGCGAGAGGACTCCGTTAACCCTCACCTGGGCCGATGGGGAGGAGTAAAGTGCGTCAATCCAAGATCTCATGCAAGGGCCCACCCCGGCCACCCTTAATGCACATCGGAGGAACCTCCAGTGCACCCGGTCGAACGCCTTTTCTGCGTCTGTCGACAGTAGTATACATGGAGTGGCGCTCGATCAGGCGGAGTGGAGCACCCCCAGCGCCCTGGTGGTGTTGTCCCTCGCCTCCCTGGAGGGGACGAAGCCGGTCTGATCTGGGTGTATAAGATTGTCCAGATGGGGTACCAAGCGGAGATAGAGGATTATGGCAAAAAGTTTACTGTCCACGTTGAGCAGGGACATTGGTCGGTAGCTCGGGTACAGCGAGGGATCTTTGCCCTCCTTGGGAATAACTGTTATGTGGACTTTAAGGGATTCGGTGGGGGAACGGGCGTCAAGAATGGAGTTAAGGGCCTGAAGGAAAGGAGCGGACAGGATTGGTAGGTAGCGTTTATAGTACGACAGGGAGTACCCATCTGGGCCCGGGGCTTTACCGGCTTGGGTAAGATTGACGGCCGACTCCAGTTCAGCTGCCGTAATGGGTAGTTCCATCAGTGAGCTGACATCTGGAGCAAGAGAGGGTAGGCCCGAGCTATGTATATATTGTGTAATACTGTCCTGATGGGCTTGAGGGTTCTGGGTCGTAGAGGCGTCCGTTAGATTGTACAGACTCTGGTAATACCCCTCAAAGGCCGCCGCTATGTCCGTCGGGTGCGACGCTTTGACGCCTGTGGGTGAGGTTATGGAGGGGATAAATGTCCGAGTATGCTGTGTACGAACCGCTCTGGCCAGATACTTGCCGCATTGATTGCCGTACTCATAGAAGGTACGTCGGCATTTGAGTAGCGCTGATTTAGCTTTGGTGGTGCACAGTGTACGTAATTGTTCCCTTGCCTGGTGTAGTTGGGCACCTACATGCGGGTCAACGCTGCGCTTGTGTTGGGTTTCCAATGTGTGTATTTGAGCGAGGAGGTCGTTTGTTTCCTGCAGTCTCTGTTTCCTGACTCTGGAGCCCTGGGCTATGAGTAATCCCCTGGCCGTAGCCTTGTGAGCCTCCCAGACAGTGTATGGGGGCACATCGGGCGTGACGTTTTCGTTAAAGAACAGTCTGAGGTCCCTCTCCAGTGAGTCTGCAAACCCAGGTTCCTGGAGAAGGGAGTCATTTAGTCTCCACTGCCAAAGGCCAGGAGGGTGAGTCCCCAGGTCCAGGAGAAGAGAGATAGGTGCGTGGTCAGAGAGAGCGATGTTTCCAATGTCAGTGTGAAGTACTTTGGGCAATTGGCTGTGGTGGACCAAGAATAGGTCTATGCATGTGTAGCTCTGATGCAGAGGGGAGAAGAAAGTGTAGTCCCTACAGGAGGGGTGTTGTACTCACCATACATCTAGGAGTTGGTGGGAGAAAAGACAGTGTTTGAGGCGTCTGAGTGTGGCGAAAGAGAGATGGGAGGAAGACCTTGATTAATCCAAACTCGGATCCAAAATGAGGTTGAAATCACCTCCAAGAATTAGAATCCCCTCTATGAACTCCGACAGGCGGTCTAGGACCCGTTCCAAAAAGGTAAGTTGATGTTGGTTGGGGGCATAAATGTTGGCAAATGTCACCACATGAGAATCAATGGTCCCTTTCAGGAATAAGACCCTGCCTTCCTCCCCCGACTGCTGGTCTATGAGCGACCAGGGTATAACATTTGAGAGAAGTATACTCACTCCCCTGGAACGCTTATCAGGGGACCCACTATGATAGGCGTGGGGGAATCGTCTAGTTTCTATCCGTGGGATGTCGTCCATGTGGAGATGTGTCTCCTGAAGGAACGCCACCCCTGCCCGTTGGCGGTGGAGCTCATTCATGATCATTCTCCTTTTTTCAGGCACGTTCATCCCTTTCACATTGAGGGAGAGAACTTTAAGAGTCACCATAATAGATGTGTAGGTTGCTAGGGGTATGGAGCGAAGGCAGATGTGCGTTGCAGAAGGGGGGGGAAAGGGAGGTATAGTGGGAGGGTTCCTAGCCGGGACGGGCAAGGTGGGGGTGATTTCCTCAGGTGGGGAGGTTGAGGAAGAAGAACAGTTAGCTATATGGGGCTGGTCAGCCAGCCGGTTAGATCACTACCTATTCCAAGAGCCCTCGGAAATAGGGGCGATCGATATCCTATTGGGGGGTTGTGGGTATGTCAAGGCAGCGCAAGAAGGCACAACAAGACTAAGAGTTGAGGTGTCTTCAGGTAACAACAGTGAGCCGCTGCTATCCGCAGCATCAGGGCTAACTTGGGTAAGAACAAATAATAGCGTTCCTAGTCATAAAATAGACAACAATAACAATAAACAATAAATACTGCACAGGCAAATACATGGCGTTGTTCGTTGGACACGAACCAGGCCTGCGTGCCGACGGGAAAGGGCGCCCTGCCCCTTTCCCTGCCCAGACCGAGATCTAAGTCACCGAGCCCCGTCCCCATGGGAGGCAGTGGTAGGTAAGCGTAAATGGTTGTGTGTCCTCGATAACAGTTCTGTGAATATATACGTCACCCGGGTGTGAAGAGCCATCAATCAAAGGGGGTGGTTAAACATTCCGGGTAGTGGGAGAGTCTCAATGAAGCGCCAGTCATGGTGCCTGTTGCCAACATGGATGGTGCTGTCGTCGCCAGCCTAGAGGAAGGGTGGGTAGGAGTCTCACAGTTCCCTGCAAGTGGGGTCCCATCCGTTAATGTCGGGCGCCGGTGCCTCGGTTGAGAGCGAGTGGAGTACCCTGGACTCCAGGTATGCTAATCGCTGGGACACATCCTCATGACCGGTATGGAGAGAGGTAACCCGATCCTCGAGGCGGGAGACCGTGGTTGTGATCCCTGCAATGTCCTGTCTGAGGGCCGCTTCCATGTTGGAAACTAGTAGGGCCATATCCCGTTTAGTGTTGAGGGAGAGTAAGATGGCGGACATCTCACCTGCTGACAGGGCCATCCCGCTCACAATCGGCAGAGCGTGCGTCTCGGGTGCAGGGGACTGGAGCCCGCGATCCGTGTGGGAGCTCTGTGCTCGATCCAGGTGTAGAGGCTGCGGCCCGGTAGCTCTGCCTGATAGGGGGAGGTTCTGCTGAGTCCCGATGCGAGGCCACAGTGTTAGGCCGCAGGGGTTCAGGAGGTGGCGGAGTTTGTGCCTCGGGTGCAGGAGGCCGGGGTCCGCGGTCCGCGCGGGGGCTCTGTGCCCGATCCAGCTGTGGAGGGCGCGGGCCGTTAGCTCTGCCTGATGGGGGAGATTCAGCGGAGTCCCAAGGAGAGGGCAAAGCAATAGGCCGCAAGGGTTCAGGAGGCGCCATGCGGGACGCAGTAGCGGAGTGTGTCAACGCGGATGGGGAAGAGAAAAACGTGTGCAGTTCACTGGGGTGCTTCCCGTTGTTGTCCCCGTGTTCTTACCCTTCTTGTACATCGGGCAGGTGAGTGAAATTGAGGTCGGTGATGTGTAATGCCCGGATAGCAGCGGAGCTCAGAGCTTCCACGTCTCTACACTGCCATGTTCAGGCCACGCCCCCGCGGGGTCATAGTTTCTGATGTTCCACCTGGGGCTGCATTTCTGCCAATGGAGATGGAGATTTGCTCAGGATCAATGGTGTCCTTAATGCTGAGAAATACAAGCAAAAACTCATCCATCATGCCATACCATCATGGAGGTGTGTGATTGGCCCCAAATGTATTCTGCAGCAGGGCAACGACCCCAAACATACAGTCAATGTCATTAAGAACTATCTTCAGCTTAAAGAAGAACAAGGAGTCATAAATAAGATGGTAAATAAGAGCCCTGATCTCAACATCATCAAGTTTGTCTGGGATTAGATGAAGAGACAGAAGGATTTGAGGCAGCCTACATCCACAAGAGATCTGTGGTTAGTCCTCCAAGATGTTTGGAACTACCTACCTGCCGAGTTTCTTCAAAAATTGTGTGCAAGTGTACCTAGATGAATTAATGCTGTTTGAACCAGTTGACATCCGCGGTGTTAAACCCCCTTCCCATCCAGGCCATTTTTCAGTATTCAGCGCTGCGGTACTTTGACTGACATTTATTCCGTCATGCAACGCTGTACTGAAATGAATTTTATACCCTTTTTTGGGGACAGATAGAGCTTTCTTTTGGTGGTATTTATTCACCACTGGGGGTTTTATTTTTTTACTATATTAAGGAAAAATTACCGAAATTTAAAAAAAAAAAACAGTTTCCCCTATATTAAATGATAAAACATTTATTATTACCCAATTTTTTGGTAAAATATAAAAGACGGGGTCACGTCGGGTAAAAAGACACCAAACATGTCAAGCCTTAAAATTGCGTGCGCGCGCGAAACCTCAAAAAACGATAATACCCAAAATTGGCCATAGGCGACGCTTTAAAAGCTGTTACCGCTCATCAGTTTAGTGTTATCAGTGATTGATGGCCCTAAAATGATTGCTCTCACTGCGACGTTCGCGGCGATATGTAACATGTGTAGCGCAATTGTCGTTTTTGCGCGCTGGGGCACCGGGCGCGTATTTACGTTTATAGGTGCATAAACGTGGGGGTGGGGGAGTTAAACATTTTGGGGGGGGTTTCACTTTTTTTATATGTGACTTTTATTTTATTTTACTTTTTTATATGTTACTTTTATTTTTTTATTTATATATATATTTTTTTGCACTTATTGTTATTGCTATTATATAGGGGGATAACAATCCCCCTATATAATAGCAAAGGCACACTGACAGGTCCTCTTTATGGAGACATTAGGGGTCTGTAGGACCCCTAATGTCACCTGTGGACCCCAAAACCTGTGGGCGAAAAAACAAGCACATATAGACGATCGGCGTGCTATGGAGCCGCCGATTGTCTATATGTGAAACACCCGGTAACGGGTGTTTGCATTGATCGGGTCTTTTCTGCCCGTGCGTGCCCGCTAGGGGGCGCGCGCGAGCAGAAAAAAAATGCCGTCTGGGGACGGCAACCCGCCAATGCAGCAGTGCCGTCCGTACAGCAAGGGTAGAGTGCAGATTCACAGGGAGGCAATCTGGGCACAACAAAGGGATAAACAGCAGTAAGTTACAGCAAGGATAGAGTCGGGCTTCAAAGGATTGCAATCTGGGAACAGCAAAGGGGTAAACAACAATAAGGTACCGCAGGGCTAGAGTCCTAGTTCACAGGGCAGCAATCCAGGCTCCGCAAAGGGGTAAACACCAAAAAGGTACAGCAAGGCTAGAGTCCACAGCATGGGTTAAATACATGGAGTCACAGGGCAGCAATCTTAGGCACAGCATGACTTAAGTCCATGGGGTCACAAGGCAGCAATCTTAGCACAAGCAAAAAGCAATATGGTACAGCAAAATTAGGTCACAATTCACACTAAGGGTGTCCAGTCACTCTGCAGCAGGACAGGGATCTGCATAGGATGTCAAGGCAGGCAGTGGTCTGTAGAACTGCTCTGGGGAGTCTCTTAAGAAGACAAGCAGAATCGGGAGAAAGGAGGGCCTTGGAGTTCTGTATGACCTGACCGAGGACCACCAGGTGGGTAGTAGGGCAAAGATGGAGACTCATTGAGAGCCCCTGCTCAGATAATTAAACCTGAATTGGGGTGTGATCCTGCGACCAGGCTCAGCATCAGGTTCCCCCGGCAATAAGCCCCACCCTTTCCGGCTTGGCCGCAGCTAGGAGCAAGGCTTTTGTTCCTGGCAGGGGCAGCAGGTTGGGAAGCAGGGCCTCACCGTGTTCACTGAGGAAGAAAGGCTGGCTTGCATGTGTTGACTACAGCAGCAGGGGACTAGATTACCCAGCGCCCGATACGTAGGAATGGTGGGACCTACGTACGGGCGCTGGGCACGAATGGCTGTGGGCGGACAGTCTCTCTCCTCACATGTAGGTGGTGTGCTCATGGTGGGGAGTGGAGGGATGGGTGACCCATGACAAATATACTTGCCTGAACCTCCGTCCCGCCTGGCTGCTAGACCAGTCCCTGCAGCCTCTCTCCCCTCTGCTAAAGCAATGGACTGGCATCTCTTTCAAAAATGCCCTTATCTTTCCTATACAAACTTGTGCACAACTTCTACCATGCCTCCACCTTCCCGGCACCACACTTTGCACACAAATGGGCACCCCTCTTACAATTATTCCCTGATGATACCTACCAACTCATACTCCATGGATGTAACCATCTTAGAAAATCTACAACTAGTGAAACTTGGAGAGAAATACAATGTAAAATAATTCACATGGCTTATAATGCCTTTAAACTGACCCTTACCCCTCTCCCTCCAAATTGGGTTTCATCCAGTCTATCACATCTACTGTGGAACTGTCCAACTATACAGTCTTTTTGGCAATTGGCAATATTATACATGACTTCTACCTCCGCCACCCTCAGAACACCTACCACTGCACTTTGTCTCTTCCACACCCTACCACTACTTCCAAACTCTGTCCCTTCACCTTTATCTCAACGGGAGAACTATTTTCTCCTAGCTGTTAAAAAATATATATTACATACTTGGTTACATCCTTGTCTCCCCCCACCCTATCCAAAATGAAATCCACCCTTTCCCAACTCATAGTAATCCATAAATTAGATACCAAACATAATCTATCCCATACCGATATATTCTTTCATACTTTAACAAATTTCCTTACCTCTGAACATGATCTAGACCAGCTGAAGGATGTGATGTCCATTTTCCAATACTCCACCTGTTATCTTTAAGCCAAATCAGAGGGTTCCCTAGGCAAACTTGATGTTCTATAACATCCTCTGCATAAAAAGAACCCCCTTTGCACTTCCCGACCTACATCTTACAAATATATA
>NW_017307312.1:338672-366266 GCF_000935625.1 Nanorana parkeri
TTTTTTTTAACAACCTTATTATATTTACTGATGATTTCCATAATTCATAAATCCCATCCAATGACTGCGGTACATTCTGATCCATTTCCTTCTATTGTCCTTTCCACTTTGACCTTATTTGTTTGCATATATATAATATGTTTTATTTTTGGGAATTATAGTTACATAGTTACATAGTATTTGAGGTTGAATAAAGACACAGGTCCATCAAGTTCAACCTATTGTGTGTATGTGTGTGATTCTGCATGTGTGTGTGTGAGTATGAGTCCCCGTGTGATCTTATTTTTAAGGGTACCTGTACCCCTGTATGTTACGGTCTCTGAGGAAATTGTCCAAATGCACCTTGAATGATTCCACACTCTAAGTTGAGACCCTAACCGCTCTAACTGAGAAAAAGCCCCTATGCCCCTTGTGCTTAAATCTTTTCTCCACCAATTTTAGGTGGTGGCCTCTAGTCTTTGTTATTGGTTATTTGTTGGAGTTTACAGTAAAAAGTTTATTGCTGATGTTGCTATCACCATTGAACATCTTGTACATCAAAATCATGTCCCCCCCTTAATCTCCTCACTTCCAGCGTGAACATGTTTACATTTAGTAACCTTGTCTCATAGCTTTGGTCCTCCATCCCCTTAATTAGTTTAGTTGCCCTTCTCTGGGCTCTTTCCAGCTCAAGGACATCCTTTCTGTGGATTGGTGACCAAAACTGGGCCGCATACTCCAGATGAGGTCGAACCAGCGATCTATAAACGGCAAAATTATAGATTTGTCTCTGCAGTACATTCCCTATTTAATACAAGACAGTACTCTGTTCGCTTTGTTTCAGCAGCAGCCTGACATTGTAAGCTATTATTCAATCTGTGGTCTACAATGACCCCCAGATCCTTTTCCATTTCTGACTTCCCTAGTGGAGTTCCCATTAATGTGTATTCCGCTTGCCTATTTTTAACCCCAAAGTGCATTACTTAAAATTTATCAACATTAAGCCTCATCTGCCAAATAGTTGCCCACTCACCTATTTTATCCAGGTCCTCCTGTAATGTTATAGTGTCTAAGTCCGTGTCAATTCCCCTCACGATTTTGGTATCATGAGCAAACACGGAAACATGGCTATTCACGCCCTCCCCGATATCATTAATAACCAGGTTGAATAATATGGGGCCTAGCACAGAACCCTGAGGCACATCACTCATGACACTTGACCAATCTGAAAAGGAGCCATTTATCAATACTCTCTGGACACGTTCCTGTAGCCAGTTCTCTATCCATATATTAACCATTATCACTTATCCCATTACATTAGTGCTATTGTTTCATATGCTTTTGTACTATAATACTGCTTCAATTTCCCCCTATACTACACTTCTCGAGTTTTGGGTACCATGCGACAGGAAGGCAGCAGTGGATCAGAGACCGGCACCTGCACTGGAGGGACTGCTAGAAACAAGTGGAATGAAGAAGATGATCGGATCAAGAAGCATAATTTAGGGTAAGTCTTACAGCAGCATTGAGTGGGGGAATGTGACTTTATTTTCACTTTTAAGCCCATTTCCACATTTGCTGATGTATTTAAAAAAAAAACATATGCCAGCAATGTACACTGAGATTACATGAAGCGGGCATATGCAGTTGCTGTATATGAACACAGAAACAATTTTTTTTGTTAGTTTTCCTTTTCATATCCTCATGGTAATGGTTGGTTCTGTGCTTTGCAAACAATCTGTGTAAGTTACGAGCTCTCTGCCCCCATTAATTAGTATTCATAGTGGCATAACCCCCCCGGACAGTGTATGGTGTACAAAAGTAGAGTTGGTGTTTAGTGATCATGTTACACAGAATCACAGGGAGGGGGGCAGCCATTTACAGCCTGCTTTACAATCCGACCCTGTGTCAGACTGAATTTCCTGTGGAGAAAAATAAATGGTTAGTATAAAATGAAGAAAACCTGCAATGTGAGTCCTGAAAATGTGCACACATATACATCATCACTGCACCTCTACATTACCACAATAAATGCTAAACACTTACAAAGGTGGAAATGGACTTTAAGACAATGGGTCTCCATACTCTCTGTAGTACATCAAAATAGTTTGAGTATAAATGCTGTTGGGGTGACCACTGCTAAAATAAACATTCCCCTAGCAATCTAAGCAGGGGAAACAGAGATATTCCCAGAGACCTCATAGATGCCTGCAATGACCAAAGTAGAAGTTTCCCGACACAACGTTTGAAACCCTCCAATTAATAGATGACAGCAAAAGATAATGTTAATGTGATGAATGGAAAACCACTGGTTAAAGGTGCTGAAAACATGTGTCCTCATATCTATGGGAAGACTTTGGACAAACACAAAGTGTCCAAATCCTATAGGAGGGTGTTATTGGTCTTAGACCACAAACACAAGTTGGGTCAAATGGGTTGCAAAAAGACCAAAGTACGTACATATTCTTCTGTGCTTCCCTGGGACAGTGGTCCATTCAGATGGCAAAGATTATTGTAAGTTTTGTCACCAAATGTCAACCCCTCCGCCCACTATTTTAGCCAGTTGGCTCCACTACCTATAGAATGAATAGTTTTGCACTTAGTGATGCACCTAGTGTACAAATCTGTTGGGGGCACTGTGATACTGTACTAATCTGGTGGGGTCAACATGATACTGTACGAATTTGCTGGGGGCACAGTGATATTCAGTTGAGGGCTCTGTGATAGTGTGCTAATTAGCTGGGACACTGTGATAGTGTGTTGGGGACACTGTGATATTGTGACAGCTGCATTTTGCTGAAAAATCAATAGCTAGAAAGTAAGTAAACAAATAAATCTTGAGCATCCCCATTAGGAAATAGTTGACATGATTCCCATGAATAGTAATGCTACCAGGTGCATATCTTGCTCCATGTATGTGCTCCCTGAGCATCTGTTCATGAAATGTGAGTTAGTTGTGTGCATGGAAGCCCAGATCCTGGATCTAAAAAAACTTTAAAAGGAGCAGTATGGGACGCTTTTATTTGAGTTTCAGCGCTTAAACGCAAATTTAAAAAGCCCAAAAACGCGCTGATCAGTGCGTCTCCATTCAAATTTGTATAAAATCTTCATGGAAAAAAAGGCTCTGGGAGCATTATTTGGGTGGCAGGCAGTTCGGATCGTGATCACATGAATGGTCCCCATAGGAATGTATGGGATCATTCATGTCTGCGGTTCAGCGCGGACAAATCTGCACAAGCGAACCGCCCCGGTGTGAATGGGGCCTTGGATAAGCTAGTCCTGAATTGTTACATCCCAATAAATATACAAGGTTGCATAATGTTGGGAATATCAATTTAGGGGGCATAATTGCTGGAGCAGAATACCATCTCTAGCTGCCAGGGGAGTGACTGTTACAGTATGGAGGGCAGCAGGATCATAAGCAAAAAAAAAAAGACAAATATTGGTTAGGGGACTTGATTATCAGGAAGGTAGACTGTAATCTGTCACAAAGAACGTGATTTCTGAAAAGTATGTTGTTTACCAGGTGCACGGGTTCGGCACATTGTGAATCAGATGGACAGATTGTTGGGCAAGGCTGGAGAGGGCCCAACGGTCATGGTACATAGTGGTAGTAATAATAAAGTTAAAGAAGATAAAGCATCCTAAAAAAGATTTCAGAGAATTAGCTAAAATGCTTAAGAAGAGGACTTCCATGGTGGTGTAACGCTCACCCCTGAAGGAGCCACCAAAATGACCCGGGTACTTCTGTCCTCAAGCTAGGAATTCACCACCCAGAGGGGATGCAAAGCACACCAACACACCTTGTTAAGTTTTGTAAGAATTTTACTAGGCAGATAACCTCCAAAAATTGGTCAGTAAATAAGTAAAACCCAGTAGCAAGGAGAAACAGCATTATATAGCATACATTGGTATTCAGACACTCGGTAGCCAAGCTGATTTATTAACTGAAATATACAATACTGAGCTGTCTAAATGGTTATCTCTGACTTTAAAGACCTGATTGTTAATGTTTCAGTCCCAAAGATTTCCCGACTTTCCATATTACTGGCCAGTAGCAATAATCTAGGCTAGCCATTGTTGGTGTCCATTATGTGTTGTTGAAGTGAATTGTAGAAACACAAATGGCCAGAGGCCTCTCACCAATTCCTGGGTCAGTCATGTGATTGCAGAATTCATCAGAGCGAGTCAGGCATTCCCTTCCTCTCAAGCTGACCTCCTTTGATCCCGGTAACAGCAGTTGCACTCTGGAGATGAACTCTAGATAGGGGAAGGTGCTGAAGTTCACTCTGTAAATGAACTCTGGATATAGGAAGATGCTGAAGATTTCTCTGTAGATCGCTCTCCAACCAGTCAGGATTCCTAGGCCTCTGCAGGTCTCTCAGTGACAGGATGCAGCTACTCGTCCAGGTCACGATATCCCCAAAAGTACTGGCTCACACTTTGTCCGGCTGGAATTATAGTCTGAAAGGCGCTGATGCAGCAGATCAGTTGAGACTCCTTCTCCGGGTCCATTTAAGCTGGTCATACTGTTTAATTGGCCACACAGGGTCTAAAGCTCCCCCGCATGAATGTCAGCAATACACATTGATCTGCAAAGTCTCCTCACTCTCCCTGGACTGAGCACACCAGGAAACTCCAGATCAGCTCAGTCCTCCTGTCTCCAGCAAAGCCCTCCGGGAATCATAGTTTCCACAGTTCCTTACAGCAAAGCCTTTTCTTGGCTTTATACTGCAACTCCCTCAAGTCTTGAGGGAATTAACAATTAACTATTTACAGGCAGAACACATTCAATTTTGTAGCAACTCAATAGGGGCTACAGTGGTATTCTTTGAAATACTGCCGGTGCCATGAGCCACACCGGAGAGATAAAGAGAGCTAAAAGAACAAAACAAGTGCCTAAAGAACTAGTGTAAACATAAGGGGTTTGGGTTAACTAGACTGACTTTTCAGTCTGGTACTGGCTCTACAGCAAGGATGGACTGCACCTAAATTAACAGGATGCATCTCTATTGGAAGAAAAATGGTAAGAAAGGTGGATGAAATTTTAAACAAGGATCTTGGAAGAGGGATCAAAAAAGACCAAGCCAGACAGCGAGCAAAAAATCAAAGAGGTCACACCATCAAAAAAACTGAAAAGGCATTATAACAAATGCTAGAAGTCTGGCAAATAAAATGGAGGAGCTAGAACATTTACTATTGGAGAAGGATTAGGACTCGTGGGAATGGCTCGTGGACCTGGTTTGACAGAATGCATGACTGGACTGTGAATATTAAAGGGTACAATTTATTGTTGTTGGATATATGTTATAGGTCCCCTTTCATAAGGGAAGAGGAGGAGTTTCAACTACTCTTACAGATTGAGATGGTGGGGAGACAAGCAGAACCTCAGGCTCAACAAAAGATTGTCACTTTGTACATTTTCTACAAGACGATTTCATGGGACAAAATGGTGGACACACCAACTAGAAATAATGCTCTGTTGGACTTAAAATGTTTTAATACAGAACTAATCACAGATGTATATGTAAGGGACAACTTGGGAAACAGCAATCATAGGGTAATCACGTGTGTTGTCTTCTCCTGGAAAGAGACACACTTTGGAATGATAAGAACACTAAACTTCAAAAAGGCCAAATTAAGTAAGCTGTGATTGTGAATTTAAACATGTTCACGTTGGAAGTAAGGAGATTAAGGGGGGATATGATTTTTATGTACAAGATGTTTAATGGTGACAGCAACATTGGCAACAAACTCTTTAAGTTTAACTCCATTACAAAGACTAGAGGCCACCACCTAAAATTGATGGAGAAAAAATTCCAGCACAAGGGGGCGAAGGGGGTTCTTCACAGTAAGAGCGGTTAGGGTCTGGAACTCACTGCCACCGGCAGTGATTTCAGCTAAGAGTGTGGAATTTTTCAAGAAACTTTTGGAGGGACCGTAATATTCAGGGGTACAGGTATTCCTAAGAATGAGTTGAGCGTGGACCTATATGGGTTGGGCTTGATGGACTTATGTCTTTATTCAACCCCAAATACTATGTGATCCCTCGTAAATGAAATAAATTGGGGTTACATTTTCAGAATACACTTTGGGAGGAATTCCACTAGGGAAATTGGAGAAGGAGAAATATCTATTTACTTATAGACCGCAGACTCAGCAACAGCATGTAATGCCAAGCTGCAGCTAACAAAGCGAGTAGAATACTATCTTTTATTAAAAGAGGGATTTACTCAAGAGATATGATTTTACCACATCTTGAGTGCACGGTTCAGTTTTGGTCACCAATCCTTATGAGGGATGTCCATGAGCTGGAGAAAACTCAGAGAACGGCAACTAAGTTATTAAGGGGATGGAGATGCTGTAGATGCCGGCGACCGCCACCAACGCTGCTAATAGCTGTTAATAGCTGTCATCAGTAGCTTGTCAGCTGCTGATGACAGCTATTAATTTAAAGGAGCCCATCAGGGGAACCATTCTAATATAAGTTCATGGTCGCTAAATCGACCATGAGTTTATAGCAGAATGGTAAATGCCACTGACATAAGGCATATTGACGTGACAGGCTGGGAACAATATCTTCCACCATATGCCTTACATCGGTGGCAGAGAAAGGGTTAAAAGATTTTGTCGCTCATCAGTTTAGTGTTATCAGCGATTCATGGCCCTAAAATTATTGCTCATTTTCGCACATAGGCGCTCCCGATGCATGTCTGCGTGTGTATGTCGGGACAGGGGACTTTAAGAATTCTGTTGTGGTTTTTTTTTATGTGTGTATTAAAGTTTTTTTTTGTAACTTTATTTTTTTTTAAATTAACTTTATTGTTATCACATAGGAGACTAAGAAGCCCCGTATGTGATAGCAAAGAGGATGTTACAGTTCCTCTTTATGGAGACATCAGGGGTCTTGAAGACCCCTAATGTCACCTTGGAACCCACTAAAAAGCTGATGAAGCAGAGACCTGCTTCACCTGCTTATCTCCAGCTTGTAGAGGGAGAGTGTACTGATCTCCCTCTGATCTCCACTCGCAGAGTAGCTGTGCCAGTTCTGGGCCCGCACCGAGTATAGCGGTGCTCAGGACCAGTGGCGGAGGGGGGGCGCACCGAGCGGCACAAAATACAAGTTATCGAGAGGCTCAACAGTTGCCTGATTGCCTGCATGTAAACAGCCATTGCTGGCATTTTCAAATTTTAACAGTTTCCCGATCATGCACGCCACCGTGGAGCACACAAACGGGCAGGGGTAAAACAACGTTCAAGAAGTGGTTAACAGACTTCAAAAAGAAAAATCACAACCGCAGTCAAATGGGGCCCTGAGCCACAAGCTCTCAGAAAGGAGCAACATCTAGTGGCCTTTCTGAACAGAAATCTGAAAATTGCTGTGGAAAAACACAATATCTTACAGTAGGGGCAATTTTTGGGTCAAACCTAGCTTGCTCACAGTTTGGTGAACCACCGAACATATTGGCCACTTTTGGCCACTTTCCTGTCTCAAATCCCTGGCTGCTGTTTGTAAACAAACTTTCCAGAGATCTGCGTGATGCCATTGACCAAATATGATCATGAACATATTAGGTCAATAGTGTCACCCAGCATCCCGGGAGGTTGCAACTCATGTGGTCAGGAAGGATAGAGAACATGCTCCCCCCTTTCCTGAACCATGCCACCACATGCCCTTTAACATTGGATTGGATGGATACCTTGAAAGGGGTGGTGGCCAAGCCAAGGGTTAACTCGTAGTGTTCCATTGAGTAACAAGCAACTTTAAGAAATGCCCAAAGCATGGTATGTAAAGGATTTGTGTATTTTCAGACTTAAAAGATGTGTTTAAAGACTCTCCCAGATAAACAGAATTGTTTAAAAAAAAAATGATTTTTCAAATTGGTGCATGTCCACCATGGCTACCCAGCTACCCATGCCACTTTTTTTTTTTTTTTAACAAAAGCCTGCAAATCAGCCTTGAAACAGGCCAGACAAAAATGGAAGGAATTTTGGTTCATATAGTTCTATAGGATTGGTATGTCCAGGGTTCAAAGACTTCCTGCTGGGTTTGCCGAACCTCGTGCCCAGTTCACTCATTCCCATCCTAGAGTGGGTGTGCAAAACAATCAAATGGACATTTATAGCATTATCTTGTAGATTTTCTCTCAATACTGATACCCCCCCACACACACACACACACACTCACATATAAAGCATAAATTGGGTAGGAAATCATATCACTCTTGATGAAGAAGTACTATAATGACAACATAAAAAAATATAGATCAGCTGTTACAGTGTTATTAGTAGCAAGCAGTAAATGATTACTAGATTGTAATTAAAAATTAAATATAATTGTCCAGTTTTTACAAATGTGCCTTATTTGAATTTACCTAAATTATTTTCCATCATAGCATATAATAGGCCTGATCTTAAAAAAATTATTTTTTATATGCATAACTTATGGCTTTAACTCTAAATTACTTGATTTGTTTTGCTTGGTTTTTTTTTTTTTTTTTAAGTGCTAGAGAAATTCAGGCAGTGTAAACGTAGTATAGAATGATCAAATATAATGTATGAAAAAGTGAATAGGGAAGGCAGAAAACCGGATTCATTGTTATAACATACCTACATCGTAATAGAAAAAAATATACATAACATGTATGCTAATAGTGATGAGTGAATCTGTTCAATACCCTGCTAATTTGGTAAATATTTAAATTTCAGCAGCAGACAAAGCAGCGAATCCTGTTAGTAAATTGCACCCATTGTGTTCTAGGATGAATAGGCAACTCCTCATCCTCCTTGCACCTCTCTTTACCCTTTTACCCCTAATCCACAAGAATCTCCATCTGCATCTGCAAAGTTATTTGAGAGGCCTACCTTATGACTTATTAAGCGGAAAAGAGGGTCAACATAGGGCCATATATAGTATGGCCAAGTGTAGACTTTAACCTCACTGCAAGTCCCTTATTCCAGCCCTCTCCAGCAGAATCCTTGACCTAGCAGGTTTCTCTTCCCTAGTGTGGATGAAAAATATTCACCCAATCACTCCTTAGACCCAGTTACTCAATCTCAGCTTGGAATAATTGCTGGCTTCTAAAGCTGCTCCCATTCCAGCTAGTGCAGTCTGCCCCTTCTGTGACTATGTGGCCTGTGCTGCACCACAGTGCCAGGTATTCAGTCACCATTTTTTCACCCAAAAGACCATCCCTGCTCTTCAGCAGCATGTGGAAGCTAATGTCTCCTTCTCGCTGGATCACATGGTCAGTGGCAGGGTCCACATGACCACAGCCACATGGCCCAGCCAGCATGGGCAGGAATGTTACATCTTTTTTTATGGTTCACTGAGTACATTTTCTGATAGCTGGGAAGGATGCAAGACAGCTAGAGGTAGGGCAGTAGACATGAGGTACTGTATCTGGGTTTTTAAAAAGCACCCCACAAATGCTTAATTTACAAACACACATCTATTAGTGTGGAGGCACTTATTTGTACATGGATTGAAAGCTGGCTTCAGGAACGGGTACAGAGAGTAGTGGTAAATGATTCAGCCTCTGTGTAGCCTGGGATTGTGAATGGTGCACCATAGGGTTCTGTCTTGAGGCCACTGCCCTTTAACCAGTTTATAAATGTTATTGAGTTTGGAATAAAGTTCAATTTTGGTATTTGGTGATAAAACCAAATTATGCAATAATTTTGGAACAGAACATTGCAACATTACAAGAAGATAAAATAGGGGAATGTGTGGCTACTTGGTAGATGTGGTTCAATATTAAAAAAAAATGTAAGGTTATGCTTCAGGGTGCTAAAACATTGAAAGCAGAATACTCATTATGAGGTGGGGGAATCAGTGATGGAGAAAAGTTTGGGGGTTCTTGTAGACCACAGAATTAGAAATAGCATAACACTGGGTCCACAGGTTCATTAAACTCCCAGAGAACTGGTGGTTTGCCAAAAGCTCTGCTCTGTGTCATGATACTGTTATAATACCTCCAGACTTCCAAAATGTATGCCAGTGCTTCCAATGGCAATCACATAATTGATGCTAATATTTATAATGGTACTCACAGACATCCTGCCAGGAACTTCAGAGCTCCCTAAAGCAACAATGGGTGTGTTCTATATTTTTTATCATCTCACTGTTTTCTACTTTGGATTCATCCCTCTGCTGTCATGTTTCTCTTATCTTACCCAGATTTGCCCATTTTTTTTTCTTTTTTCCTGTTTTTATGTTCCTTTCACATTATGTAATGTCATGTCACTCACCGTTTTAATTTTAGTCCTACAGACACCACAGTGAGAGTGATTGGGGGGATTGTTTGTATTTTCTATGTAAAACAGCCTATTATACGTTGATCAGCGTTAAGCTGGGTTCGCGCTGAGGGGTGCAGCAGAGATGTTGAGAGGCAGCATCTCCAGTTGCCGTGGAGACTGTCAGCTTTATAATCCTCTGATTGTATCTGCGACTCCAATCCCCAGATTAAGTAAATTGTGACGTAATGCGTAAGGCAGAGTCTCGCAGACGTGGATTGGAGATTGCATGGTCGGCAGCACAGCTCCTGTTTGACCCAGTTTTGCACCCAGAGAATACGGTGACACGGAGAGAGAGTTGTTGGACATACATCTTACTTGAAGTTTTATGTCAACTTTCGTTATGCGAGTAGTTTTTCAAATAAAGGAGTTTTTTTATTTCACGGTTTTACGCTCTGGGCTGTTTTTATATTTTAATATGGTTGTGTAACAATTGTGGAGAGACGGTCTTTGAATAAGATCGATTGGAGATCCTATAAAGCGATTTTAGACCTATCTAGGTCTACTTATAAGGTGAGCGGCCCACTGAGAGGGGTGAGCACATGGGTGAGTACTTTATACGTGTGATTCCACATTTGTGCACATCTGAACATGGAATATATGATTGAACTTTCCAGAGGGACATTATTTAGGATTGATATTTACAAGAAAAGCAATGATGAATACTTTAATTTGCATGTATTGTTTAGCACTTATTTATTATAGAGATTTGTTTATCTATGTATTGTTTTAGATGAAGCGAAACATTCATTATTATAATTTGATATATTTAGAGGGTAACACTTCTTATAGTGCTTGCAGCTATATAGGGTTTGGTGCGAGGTGCTATTTGTCAAGGGGTACTTGTACCCCTAACTAAAGGGTTAAATTACAATGTAAATAACGAGATCAGACTATATGGAAAAATCCTTTAATTAAAAAAAAAACACAAAAAAAGTTTTTCACTATACCTTTTAATAAAAAATCAAAAACAATGAAAAAAAATTGATCCAACAAAGTAATCCAGGGTCAATCACGTTGCCCATAGATGTCCCGCCGCAAAATGATATTCTGACAGGTGTCAGCCGAATGTAAAACAAATGGGAGGAGTCAGTCATGACTTTACGGCTGGCTCAGCTCAATTGTTGTCATGCAATGACAGGCTACTGTCCTCAGGTCATTTGAGGACAGTAGCCTGTCATTGTATGACAACAAATGGGTGGAGACAGCCACGCCTAACTCTGCCCATGTGTTTTTATTGGCCGGGATCTGCAAAGAGTTCACAGGTGATGGCTGAAAATAAACAGTTATATTTTATTTATAGTTATTTGTTTACATTTGGTCGGCATCTGTCAAATTGTTAATTCTGCGGTGAGAGTTTGTTGTGTGTGGGCGGGTCGGCGGGGGTAGGGATTTGTTTATTTTGATGAGTTGGCACGAGTTATTGTGCACATCGCTGGATGATACGTTTGACCCTGGATTACCTCGTTGGATCATTTTTTTTGATTGTTTTTTTTGTTTTGGGGGGGGGGGTTATTAAAAAAATATTCAAAAATGTATTTTGTGTTTATTTTTAGTTAAAGGATTTTTTCTAACATTCCGGTCACTTTTGTACACTGTAGTTTAACCCTTTAGTGAATGAGTAGTGGTACAAATACCCCTTACTCATTCACAAGGGGGGCAGCATCTGGGTTCTCCTTTTATGAAAGGGGGTACTGCGATGCAAATATACCCCCCTGTCCCATGGGGGAAGAGGCCCGTGTCCCCATCAGCATGGTGCTTTTCCAGGAATAATGCACTGTATTTCTTGATAAAAAACTGCCTTCTCTCTCTCTCTCTCATTTTATTAAACTTTGTAGACAATACAGTGATGTTCTGGATGAAAAGATTATCGGAAACTATGTGTAGCAATTGGTGCAAAGTTGATGGCTTTAGCTTTATTTTTTGAAAGTGTAAACCTTCTGATAGCTTTTAGATCTGTTGCTGCTACTTATACTAATTGGGGTGCTGATACTGTATGTAATCCAAGGCCTTAATAAAAGCATATATTACACATGCAATACAATGTTGCTGACGCTGTCCAGATCTTTGCTTTATCAGCTTCTTTGGGAGTCCCTAGGTGACATTAGGGGCCTTAGAGCCTGATGTTTCCATAAAGAGGACCTCTCACTGTAATTTAATATCACATAGGGAATCCTTATCCCCCTATGTGATAACAATAAAGTTAAGTGTAAAAAATTGGTCACAAAATAAAACAATTTACACATAAAAAAACTCACAAACATTTTTTAAAGTCTCCCACCCCCACATAGATGCGCAAAAATGCATAAGGTTGTGCCTACACGCAAAAACGACGATTGTGTCAATTACGCCACACTTGTTAAATATCATCGCGAACGCCAGAGTGTGAGCAATCATTTTACGGCCATCAATCACTGTTAATACTAAACTGAGGAACGGTAAAATCTTTTAAAACGTTGCCTATGGCCAATTTTGGGTGTGGTAGGTTTTTTTTTTTTTTGATTTTGCGGGCATGCTCAATTTTAAGGCTTGAAATGTTTGGTGTCTATTTGCCCGACGTGACCCCATCTTTTATATTTTACCAAAAAATTTGGTAATAATAAATGTTTCCTAACATAATAAAGGGAAAAGTTTTTTTTTTTTCTATTTTCGGTCCTTTTTTCATTATATAGTAAAAAATAAAAACCCCAGTGGTGATTAAATACCACCAAAAGAAAGCTCTATCTGTCCACAAAAAAATGGTATAAAATTAATTTCAGTACATGACGTTGCATGATGGAATAAATGTCAAAGTACTGCAGTGCCGAATACTGAAAAATGGCCTGGGCAGGAAGGAGGTATAAACACCCTGGTCAGCAAGTGGTTAAAATTGTTTTTTGCATTGGTACATGGCCCTCATGCTAGTGCCCTGCTACCCATACCATTTGTTTGACAATCCTTTGCCTCTTAGCCTTGAAAATGACCAGAATTTAATTTCCCTTATTGATCTGGGTTTCATATTAAACTTTGCTATTTCCAGAATGTAAATTGAATGTGACAAACAACCCACAAATCAAACCCAGGCACATTTGCTGATCAGTATCCCAGATCATCACCAAGAATTCCAAGCAAATTGAAAAAAATCAGTGAGGAAATCTCAAGATATAAAATCTAGGAGAGGAAAGCATATTTGTTGACAGGCTAGAGAAGTGTGGGGGAGAGAGAGGGGACAGAATGGTGGGGCAATTCCATTTGACCAACTTTGCCTTGGAAAGTGGAATTACCTGTGATATAGTAAAAGTGTAATAGCTGAAAGGGCTTATTAAATACTTAGTGTAGAAGTGTGAGGTAGTCTTATGTTAAATTGCATTCTAACAAAAATATTCTGGGCAAACTACAATACTTTATAACACAATTTATAATCTATGCAGAAAGAATACACAATTAATAAAACACTAACTATATCTTATTCATAACATACTTAAGGTAATTAAGTCTACTCACATTGCACCTTTCATTAAACAGGCAATTTATTTAAAAGGCAATAAATATTAGCTTTACTCAAACCGAAATAAGAATTAAATCTGTCTCCAACGTGTACATTTAAAATTGCGGTAACAGATATTCACTGCATTTGAAAGGCCACTATTATTTTAATTTCGTTAACAAGGTCATAATAGCAAAAGAAAACTTAAAGCATTTTTTGCCCAAGGGGCTGTCCTAGGCTGGTGGATCAAGATTCATCAAGATTCATCAAGATTCGTTTTCTTTTCTACTTTTTTGAGCCCCTACAGTGAAATGTCCTCACTAGAGCTGATCTTGAATTTCAGATGACATTAAATTGTGACTGAATTTCATGGATTCAGTTGGTCAAATAACAATTTGAATTTTAGTGTTATTTTTGATGGTTTTCTAAAAGGTTTCTAGGAGGAAGGGAAAAAGGCAGAGTTGTGAGGAGGCCTCCTTTCAGCACGAGTTCCACACCCCTGAATGTGGAGACAGGAGGTGGGGGAACAGCGGGCAGCACAGGTGCCGTAAGATGCAGGACACTGGGCCTGGGCAGGTCCTTGAGGCCCGTCTTCAGTGAAGCAGGTAGCAGGTGTTGATGCGGCTGGAGCAGAGCGGAGTCGGGCAAGCCAGGGTCAACAACAATCGGGCGGCAAGGTACAAAAGGAGAAGGCAAAGGAGAATCCAGGGACAAGCAGAAGTCGGAGGCAGGCAGCAGTCAGGCAAGGTCAAGGAATCCGGTCAACAATAACACAGCAACAGGCAAGATACAGGAACACACACACTAAGCTGAAAGACCACTCAGCAATGATCTGGGAGTTGGGCCAGCTTAAATAGGATCATCCCCAGACAGAGCGAGTCATTTCCTGTGCGCCATGTGAGCACGTTTTCGCGCATCCGGCTGCAGCTTGCGCATGCGCAATAGCTGCCGTTTCCCGCAAATGCAGTGAACATGCCTATGCGCATGCGCAGTCCTATCTCCGCTGCCAGGCATGGTCTTACAGGCTGTTTCAGAGGCGGTTTCTAATATTTGCTTCTACTATTAACTGACTATCCTTATTTTGGCAGTGAGTGTTACCAGGTCTCGCCCTTCTATTTTAGTTTCCCTCATATAACTTTTAAAGAAAGTAGCTTATTTTTTTTTTATTCAAAGATTTATTGAGGAGTTTGACAAATAAAACAGTAAAATAACAACAAAATTTAAGTAAAAAACAGGAGTACAAAAGTCACCAATGAAAAAAAGTAGTAGACAAGAGTCTGTGTCACGGGAGCCACGTACCTGAGGTGAGACCGAAGTAGTGGGGAGGCCTCCCTTGCACCTCGGGTCCTTGAAGTCTCTGGAGATGGAGACAGAGACTTGGTGGACACCGAGTGGCACGGGTGCCAGGGGTGCGGAGCGCCGTGCAAACTTTAGTCCGAGATCCGAGCCGAGGTCAACTCCACTCTGGCAACAAAGTACACAAGGGTTAATCAGAAGAATGGTCGGTTCCAATCTGGCAGCTGAGTACAAAAGGGGAAAATAAGTAGAATGGTCAAGGTACAAATCTGAGGTCAATGGCAGGCAGCCTCCAAGAGTAGTCAAATAGGTTTTCAGGTCACAACAAGTTCAGACAGATCACACACTAGCACAGGAACAAGGGCTTATATAGGGAAGTAATGATTGAAGTTTGAGGTCACTTCCTGTGCACCTCCTGGGCATTTTCCCGCCTTTTTCCATCAGGTTGAGGTCACTTCCTGTGCACCTCCTGGGCATTTTCCTGCCTTTTTCCATCAGGTTGAGGTCACTTCCTGTGCACCTCCTGGGCATTTTCCTGCCTTTTTCCATCAGGTCTTCTGCGCATGCGCGGTTTGGCGCACTGATGCGTCTTTGGCGCATGCACAGTTAGAGCGGATTTCCTCTTGCGGCAACGCGCCATTGGCGCATGCGTAGTAAGCCCTGGACTCTTACAGTCTGTACGGACATATAGCAATCAGGTAGAACAGACCATGAGTATGTCTCTACCTCAATATCGAGGAAGAAGTTGAGATTTAGGTGGATTTTGAGAACAGGGCAGAGTGTAACACCAAAGCTATATGCAGTGAACTTACTTACTACAACACTGTCTATCAAGTGGGGGGATAAGAAGAAAAGAGCAATACAAAAATTGGAAGAGAAAGGAGAAGGAGGAAACAGCTAAAAAACAGAGGAAAAGTAAGAAGAGAGAAAGGGAAATGAGGGGAAAAGAAAGAGAGAGAAAGAGGCTTGCCTGGGGATCAGCAGTTCACATTACCATCTTAAAAGAGATATTGGAAAGAGGGGTAAAGGCTTTGAAGGGCAGCAACTAAGGTAGATATATGTTGAAGCATTAAGCTGAGGACAACAGTTTATTATAAGAATCTGAATATCGCAATACTAACCAGGTAGATAACATTGAGTGAAATATTTTCTCTTGGCCATGAAGGGATGAGGTGAGATCACCCATGTTGTAGATCACATTATGTTCTGCACATCAATCTTAAATTGTGGAAGTATGTGGCTGCTTCCAGAATTTCAGGATAGTCATTCTGGCAGAATTAATTAAATGAATGAGCAAGGATGTTCTATACAGAAGGAAATACATTTGGTCAAGGGGGGGAAACGTCCATCAATTTAGTGAAATGCATAACTCCTGCCAAAATGGTGTTAGCTTTGAAAATGTCCCAAAAATATATAGCAATGTGACTTTAGATGCAGGCGGGGCAACACCAGATCATTGAGATGGCCCAGGAAATATTTTGTGGAGCCTAGCTGTGTAAAATATCAGCATGACACCAACTTGTATCCAGACTCTTGGAGTCTTGTAGAAATGGAAGCTTTATGGGAGAGGTAAAAGATCTTATTACATTGTGTTTCACTGAACTTAGTGGGGATCTACTTTTAATTTTCTTCTTGCTAGCCCCCCATAATGCTGCATCCAAAATTTACAGGGACTATGTGAAATGTTAATATAAACTATATTATGGTGTACTTACTAACAGAGGTGTCATCTGGAGCACCCTTGTGTATGATGTCAAGCTGCGCAGTTATAGGACACCAGCAGAGAGAGAAGGGGACTTTTATCCGGCAGGATAAGGTATGCCGCCAGGTCCACTACTCTCTTGTACAGCTGTTCTTTTCAGAGGGGGTGAAACCTAAATGACTGAGTTATTTTGGTGTCACCCTTTCTGATGGAGTCACCCAGTGCAGGCCACACTCCCCACGCCCACCTTGTAACGCCACTGCTTACTAACAGTTGTGTCTTTCCCAGCCATCCCTGCTAAAAACATTGACAATGCTTGTCATGGGGGCACCAGAAAAGACTGTAAATTACAGTGGCGTCACAAGCGGGGTGCGGGGGGTGCGGCCCGCACCCAGGTGACACAAGGAGGCAGAATAGGCCACTTTGGCAGCTGTGGTGGACTGAGAACCAGTACGAGCCTGGGTGACAGAGGATGAGGAGGATGCGGATGGCTTAGTTATCCAATCCACCACCATTGCAATAATCGACTGTTATAATCGACTGCTATACTAGACTGCTATAGTAGACTGCTATAGTAGACTTCTATAATAGACTTCAATTATAGACTGCTATGACTGACTGCTATAGTAGACTGCAATTATAGATTGCTATAATAGACTGCTATAATAGACTGCAATTATAGACTGATATGACTGACTGCTATAATAGACTGCTATAGTAGACTGTAATTATAGACTGCTATAGTAGACTGATATGACTGACTGCTAGACATGTGCACTGGCAAAAAATTTGTTTAGTTTAGTTTTGTATTTGGTGTTATTTCGTTTTTCGTGATTCGGGTGTGAAAGTCAATTCGGATTCGGAATTCGGATTCGGGCAAAATTCGTTAGCGGTAGTTCATTGGAACGGTCGTTTCTTATTTGTTTTGTTCATTCGTTTTGTTCATTCGTTGCAGCAAAGTGACATTTGAGGGGTAATTTTTTTCTCTCCTTCTCTAATGTCACTTTGCTGCAATGAACGAATGAACAAAACAACTAATAAATGACAACAAAACTAATGTTCGAACGAACTACCGCTAATGAATTTCGGAAATGGAAATTCGGATTCGTTTGCATTCGTTATATCTGTAATTCGATATTCGGATACATCCGAATGTCCGAATTTCCGTAAATTCGTCCGAATTTCGTTTCGGAACGAAACAAATCGTACATGTCTACTGACTGCTACAGTAGACTGCTATAATAGACTGCAATAGCAGACTGCAATAATAAACTGCTACATTAGACTGCTATGACAGAATGCTATAATAGATTTGAATACACAAACTAGCGATGTTCGAGTTGAACTCATGTTCGTCTCGAACATCGAGCCCAACTCTATTGTCTAATGTCACTTTGCTGCAATTAAAATTTGTAGATACTAACGCTAATGAACATTCAGTTATTTTTTTTAAAGATTGATGTTTGTCACAATAAAACTTCATTCAGGAAAGAAATTCGGATGCATCCACAATTTTTGTAATCGGAAATTTGGATTCATACAAATTAATTATTGCTATCATTTGGATGCATCCGAATGTGCGAATTTCTGAAAATGTGTCTGAATTACAGTTTGGAACTAATCACACATGTCTGTTGGGAACAGCTTCTTCTCCAAGGTCTACAAGATAGGCCCCTCTACAATGCACTGGGGTGTCATAAAGCCTGTCACAATGCATTGGGGGCCTCCCAGAAAATGCCAGGACCCTGGAGTCTCCCACAGTGTACCAGGGCCCTTGGGACCTCTCGCAATGTACTGGGAGCCTCCAGAGCCTTACACAATGCACAGGGGCCTCCACCAATGTCCTGAAGTGCCCAGAGATATCTGCAAAGCACTGGGACTTAGATTGTTGGTATTGATAGTGACAGTCCATCAATCTGCCCATCTTCAGTTTTGTACGGTTTAGTGCTGCGGTGGGCGGGGCCTCATACAATCTGCCATTGTTCTGTAATTTTCATTCTTCGTACACACTGCCTTTTTTTTATTTTTATTTTTTTAGTGACTTCCATAACTGTTCCTTGACGAAAACCCTGGGGAGCGTCTGTTGTGTGAGTGGTCCGGAACAGTGTCATTGTAAACCACACTCCTATCTGCCCTGTGATGAGATGTGTACACTCTGCCCTGTGATGAGATGTGTACACCCAGATGACAACAACCAGTGAGCTCCTCAATAATTCACAGCATCTCCGATATCGACACAGCAGCATTCATCACCCTGGACTGCATGAGGGAGGGAGGAATGTCAACTGTGGGAGGGGTCACTGGCTAGAAGGGCATAACCTGTACAACTGGGTTGACAAGCTAGGGGGGGGTCACTGCCTGGGAGGGGGGTTTCACCTGAATTATTGGAGTAATTGCTTGGGAGGGGGTAACCTGTACTATTGGAGTCACTGCTTGGAATGGGGGTCATCTGTACTACCAGGGTCATCTCCTGAAAGGGGCAGGGCTGACACTACGGTAAAGCTGCATATTGTAAGCAGCCGATTGAGGGAGCGTGGGGGAATGGGGGTGGTGGAAAAATGCACTTTCACCTGTATACACAAAAATCCTTGCACCAGCCCTGATCTTATGACAATGTCAGAAACCACCTGCTATTGCGCATGTGTGGGGTCTTGTTTTCCATACTACAGGTAAACGGGTACTTGCGTCCATGCATCACGGAACATATGCGAAAAAGCATGCCAAACAGTGCACAGGAAGTGAATCCTGAACCTCGGTGCTGCAACTAGTCTCTGTGCAAGTGTGCTAGAGGGCCGCAACCTGGACGGTGTCCAGCAGTGCAATCATCCTCACCATTTGAGGCCCTGTAGAAAACTGTCCCTTCTTCGTTTCTGCACCTTTTATTGCATCCCCGGTAACTAGGGTTGCACAAAAAAATAACAAATCCGATTGAAAATTTCAGATGCATCCAAACTTTTTTCCACATGTCATTCAGAATGAATTCATGTTGTTAAATGTAAAAATAAAAAAACGGGGTCCCCTTGGCAACGCACTCTCCTGACGATGAGGGCATGTGGCCTGGTATGGTGCAGAAGGGGGGGCACGCAATTGCCTCCCCTTTCCTGCTCAGCAAGGCTGCTGCTTAGATCAAGAGTCTGATATGAATTGGGGGAACTGCACATTGTTTTTTTTACTATTGTTTCTGTGGACTGTCAAAAGTTAAAAAGAAAAATTTTACTTTTTCAAATGTCACTTTGCTGCAACAGAAATTTGGTCATAAATATATTTAACTAATCCGAAATTAGCAAAAATTTTGGATTCGTCCAAATCCCAGAATAAATTGACTTTTGGACCCTAATCCCAAAAAACAAATAACGAAAAATCAGAAACGACACAAACCAATTTTTTTGCTGGCTTACATATCTCATTTACACCTTACTTGATTTGGCAGCATTATTCAAGATGCATTTGATCCCACGTTGTCTATACTTATTCCAAACTCTCCAGCTTTTTCACTGCCTCAAAATGGCTGTATTGCAATATATCAAAAAAGTCTAGACTGCACTACAGTATTTTGACAAAGAAAAAGGTACACAGAGGGACACTGTCACACTGTCCTTCCAGATGTTGAGACGTACTTTAGAGCAACGCATCTATCCCATATTTTTGAATGGTTTAATATAGGTGACCCAGGTGACTTTAGATCTTGCTCGAGAGGGACCTTTCTCCTGCCGCCTTAACCAATCTCCCCTGGCTCCCATCCTTACCCCCAAGCCCCTCTGCTTTACCCTTCTTCCTCCATTTGGTGTTGAAAGTTTGGAAATCAACCATGCTGGCATACAGATTCATGGCCCTTTGACACCTGTTATAGACCACCCTTCTTTCCCTCTGGGGTGTGGTGTACCTACCTTTCTGTGCTGGCACTTACCTGAACCCATGTATGTTTACCAATGCCTCTGTAAGGGGACAGTGAGATCCCTTGCCCAGCCCTTTCATCCTAAAGCTCCCACGCATGGTTGTTAGTTACTGTATCTTCAGTTGCAACATTTTATAGTGACCTTTTCCCAGGAACAACAAATTCATGGGCCCCTGGCTCAATTTTAACAGCTTTGCACCTTCTGGGATATGCCTTCTTTATGGGTCTTTGATTTCCACTGATCTCACAGGTTTGTTGTATTTGATGTCAGCCTGGGAGAGGAATTTACATGTTGTTCTTGCAGACAAAGGTTGGACCAAATGCTTTTTTCTTAATCATAAACGGTGTATGGTTTCCTCTATTCAGGAACGTAATTTTTAACTTCGGACCCCATGGTATCGGCCACCTGCTAGACTACATCAAATGCACCATGGGAACTCTGCCTTCTGTTGGAGATGCCAAACTGGAATAGGCACTATGTCCCATATATGGTGGAGCTGCTCTCAGATCAAACCCTTTTGCAAAGGGTTTGGGAAATCATCTTGACTCCAAAAAAGCTATATTGTCTATTCTCCCATATTCAATTTCTTATAAATGTGTCTAGAGCCTTCATTCCTAGATATTGGAGCTGCACATCTGTTCCCTCGATTCAGAAATGGTCTGTGGAATTGTTGAGGGTCAATTGAGGAGGTCAGAACTGATAGGACAGCATACTGACCACTGAGATGCCTTTATGACCCATTGGGTACCGTGGATTTTGTTGCATGATTTGGAGGATTATAGAGCCCTGATGTGAGCCTCTTTCTCCCCCCTCTTTTTCTGATTTTTTAATGTACGATTTTGTGGGAACCTTGCGGTTCTCTTAAGCAATGGGCTGACGCCTCACTCCTCCCTCCTTTCTCTCACTGCTCTATTCTTTGTGTTTGTTTCCCTCTAGCTCTGTTTAGCATCCTTTCATGTCTTACTCCTCTTCTGAGGCCTCCCCTACAGGAATATCCCTGCTATGCGCACATAGCACTATAATTGCCCTATGTCTATATAGAAGGCTTGAGGACATGTAGACTTTGCAGACTGCCCAAAGGTGTCTCAATTGCCTAATTGTTTTGTGCTACTACTTTGCTTATGTGGAAAATTATTGTAACCTTTGTTACTTGGGGTTAGATTGTTGTTATTACTGCACTGCTCCTTGGGACAAGATCTTTTGCTTGTGGTAGGCCCTTGGAATAATTGAAATGCCATCTACTTTACCTTGTATTACTATATTTTTCTAGTTTGTATGCTTTTTAGACTGAATAAAGTTGAATTATGTAAAAAAGAAATTGCTTTGAAAACCCCTTTTCTGAACAGATTAACCCCTTCATGACTGAGGCCTTTTTTTTTTCATTTTTTGCACCCATGTTATATTCCACATTTTAGGCCTGAAAATGACTTAAAACCCCCAAACATTATATATTTTCTGAATGCCAAGACCCTATAGAATAAAATGGTGGTAGTTGCAAATTTTTGTTTTTGCGCAATATTAGCGCAACTCGTTATTAAACCCCCAACATTTAGTGAAAATTGTATTAAATGCCCCAAAACACAACAAAATACCCATTTGTTTATTAAATATAAAAGATGAGGTTACAACGAGTAAAACAATACCCAACATGCCCAGGTTACAAATTGTGTGCGTCCGTGAAATGGCAAAAACTGATCTCCTCCCCAGCTCCCCGCCGACATGAAGGAAGCCGGTCCCGTAGGAGGGTTAACGGAGCCCGGGAAGCACGGCGGCGGTGTCCGGCGGAGGGGGGGCGGCCCCTTCTACGGGACACAGAAGCGATCTGGCGACAGGTACGTCGCCAGAATCGCTTCTGTTGTAAATTCCGACAGTCAGCTTTACAAGTTTAAACAGATTCCTGGCGGCAAAAGTCACCAGGAGTCTGTTTAAACAGCCCTGATGCTGGCGACGTACACTGTACGTCGTCAGTCAACAAGGGGTTAATACATATTTGGCCATGAGACAGAACTGAACGTTTTCTGCAGATCGATCAAAATTAGCTTATTCACTGTGTCTAAATTTTTGTGGAGATCGCTCCTCCATGGCACAAAGCTGTCAGTCCTTAAAGCCTCTTCTCACCTACTTAACTTGCCAAAACAAACTATTCCTGGACTTTTGCTTTAAAGCTTATTTTTATCTACGAAAATAGACATCATTTGTTTTCAACTGACACCCCCAAGATGTAAAACCAATCAGTTTTTCTGTTATGGTCTCAAGTTTCCCCCAAAAATTTAAAAAAGAGGTCTTTTAAAGTTCTGAGAAATTTTCATAGATCCTGACACTACCTAACTCTAAGCTATAGAAAAATGTATTTATTTATTTTATTAATGTATTTCTATAGAGATTAACCCACATTTCTTTAATTGTTTTCTTCTAAAATGGGTTATTACTATTACTGGTCCTGCATTATATATTATAACTTCCCTAGAACCAATTATTTGAACTTAATTTACATTTTTTTCAATCTCTCTCATTTCATAAAAAGACACTGATCCACCATGGAGATGAGGCTTGAAATTGCTTCATTCAAATCTCACCTCTGTGGCTCAGCTGGACCTTTCTAAATGCCGCTGAAGTGAGGCGTAAAATAGCCTCATAGAGTACCGCTCTCTTCAGGCGCGGTGACGCCCCTGTTAGCTTTGGCCTTGCTGATCACTATACATGGAACTATACACATGGTGTAGATGACACTCAGAAAGGGTATTCATTGGTAAGATCACATACTGGTTGAAGTGGAGCAGATGATTTGGGTTATTTGTTAAATGTATAAAAAAGTATAAAAGAGGAGATCTTACAACGGCAAGACCAAATGTACTTGCTGCTATACTTTACCACACAATGCACACCACACAATGCACCACTTTAAAAAGTTCACATGTATGCACTCGTTAATAAAAGGTACAAGCCGAGTCGCCAAGCCATGGCTAAGTGGAAGCAGCAGCTGCTGGATGATCACAACATTCCCTATATTGCCAAAAGTATTGGGACACCTCCAAACTTCATGTGACCTTCAGATTGGCACAACAACAGTGCATAGAGAGCTGCATGGAATAGCTTTCCATGGCTGAGCAGGTGCACCTAAGCCTTACATCACCAAGTGAATAACCCCCTTAGAGAAAGATAGAATCTTCTGATGTGATACAAAACAAAGCACCCCCAACATCCCTCTAAAGGGGGATCCGCATGTAAGTGTGTGCTGTGCCCCGACAAATTATCATTTGTCGGGGCATGTGCGGTATGCTCTGCTAAACAGATTAGTCGGTTGCTCACCCTGCGGTTACCCCATGGCCAGATTAAGGGTATAATTAGCCCCCCCTCAGCACTCAGCACTGTCAGTCAGACGGGAAGCAGCGTAGGTGGCTCTCTAATTAGTGAACCACTCACTCCTCACTGCCAGTCTTGCTTACACAGGCAAAGATGCATTTTCTGCCCCCCTGGCACCTTCAGGCAGCTGCTTATGCAGCCTTATGCTAGCACTGACCCTGCAGACAGCAATACAATAATACAAGTAGAAAAGTAGACATTTCCTAAATGAAATATGAGGGCTGCCATTCTGAACCTCATTTGAAGCTAATTTCCTTGCTATTATACCGAATCTCTGGCTTCAATGCTTTCTAAAGTTGGCCATACACTATGCTTGAAAGGGTGGAATCTTCTCCGTTTGGCCACTGCTGTCAGAATACCCGAACAGTGACTGCAGCTTAATTGGCTGCAGTCAATGTTTGCACAAGAATCTTTGGACAGGACCCTTCATCAAAATTACTCCCCCGGAAGAGGTTCTGCAGCAGTTGTTCACACAAGAAGTTTTTCTGTAGCTCTCCCATCAAAGAGCTTCTGCAGCAGCTGCTTCCCTACAAATAGGTTCTGCAGTAGCGTATCCCCAAAGAGGTTCCCTAACAGTTCCCCCCCAATAAGTTCTGTAGCAGTTGCTCCTTTGCAAAGAAGACCTGTCATGCAAATCATTATGGTCCCCTTACCTAATTTTGGCAAGGATGGGTTTGCCTTTGGAACTGTTCTTCCTCATCCTCAGCCTGTGCTCGGTGCTCCTCTATGGCTCTGAAGCATGTTCGGGTTCTGGGCTGGACTCTGCTCTGGGCATACAGGGCTGGAGACATTTTACAGATTTACATGTTTATTGCATTGTTCATATTATGTTTAATATTTGGGCATTTTCTTGCCCATTTTCTATCATGCCCTTTATCTTTCCCTTTCTTATTCTCAACATTTACTCCATTCCTCATAACTCAAGAGGTCTTATTTCCTAATATTCTTACAAGCTCTCATTTTTAGTATAGCTACATCTTATCATGGCTACACCAATATGTGCAGGCAATTATACAATTTTAACTCATAATACCCAATGTCTTAATTTCCCCAATTAAAGGACAATGTTTTTTTTTATATTAAAACTCCATAAATATTTACAATCTAATGCTTTATTTTCCTCTAACATCTAAACAAACGCATCCTCATTAAAATTACCCTACTTTTTATATCCCTAATAGCTCAAAAATAAGGGGGGGGGGGACGCAATGTGTTTGTCTAATATGGGTTTTCATTTACAACACACAACATTGTAAAAGATAAAGATGGTGAATTCCTAATAGTTGTTGGACATATTCATGAACATAAATGTATCTCTGATATTGTATTATGCCAACAAAACCAAACAATTGGAATTATTTCACACAATGTTCTCCCTTTAAAGGTGCCCATACACTGCTCGATTTTCGTACGAGAATAGCGGGAAATCCCGCGATCGTACGAAAATCGAGCAGTGTGAACGGAGACGTGCGACCGTTTCTACTGTGCGGTCGCACGTCTTTTGTCTAAGGAGCGATTTTGTCTTTTGTCTAAGGAGTATGATTTTCGGCTGGTTTGAACGGTGCTCGGGAGACAAATGCCGAACGGGCCGGTGTGCGCACGCGCACACTGCCCGTTCAGCATTGCGGTCTTTGGAAGCCCGCCACTCAGGGGGGTGGGCTTGCGATGATCGAGAGTACGATCTGCCTGTCCAAGATGGGCAGATCGTACTTTTTTTTAATCACTTTACAACCATCGCAAGACTAAGGTCTTGCGATGGTTGTACAGTGTATGGGCACCTTTACTCTCTCAAGCAATAGGCCATGTTATAATGGGTAATGATTCTAATTAACCCTAGACCCATATATAGATAAATCAGGCACACAAACCCAAGTTTAAGCAATCCTTCGAATAGCCACAAATGAGCTGATTCACAGTTTCAGCATGACACCATAGATGTGTGGAAAGATCGTAAATCATTCACAGGATATTATTTACACTACACACAAGTACATAAAATGTGCTCCCATACAAATCATATACTAGTCTTTTCATCAATATTCCCTTTAGTTTATCAAGCCAAAACTCCTTCAGTGATATGGTTGGACCACCAGCCAATACAATTTATCATTTCTGATCCTTCTAATTTCATACCATTAATAAATTAATCCTCACTTAATAATCATTCTATATAGATACTTTCCATGATAACAATTTAGCAGCCCTTAAGGTGACCATACAAAGGTAAAATAATACAGTTAGCCTCCAGGTTAAAAAAAATAACTGGCACTCAACAATACAAAAAATGCACTAAAAGCTCTCCTACAAGGAATATAAGCATCCTGAATGAGACCTAAAATATAAAATTGAAAAACGTAAACATCTTTGAACCAATGTTTTACCTATAAAGCAGACACATCATTAACGTGGGCCAATTGTAAATATTACATTCAGAGAGATAAACCAAGTAAATTACTGGCTCACAAACTCACTATAGACCAGCAATTTCTGCTTTTCCTTTGTAGAATATTTCTTTATTATTTTTTTATAATGCATACACCAATATGCACATCCAAACATTAGGAGACTCTCATAGGAATATAAACGTTCAATAAAGCAATTAGTAAAAGAAAAAAGAAAATTACTTAATTCTAAACAATCACCATATAATATTCCAGTACTAAAACCGTTCTTCCCATTGAGGATCTCAGCTAGAGAAAACAACATAAACCCATAAACCCAACATAAATCCCTCAATGTGCTCAAATTAAATCTCAGACATGTTCACCATTCACAATTGATTTTATGATGTTGATCAAACCTAGCTGCCAACCTGCCCCTCTTTGTCCCACTCACCTGCATTATGTAATCAATTAAATTCTAAATATTTTCACCATTTCCAACACTCTTCTATGGCTCCTGTACTTTGAGTCCTAATTTTACAACATGAATTTATCCCAATTAAAATAAATGGTCAACAAACAAGGGCTTATTGAAAATTGAGGATTTTTACACTCAAGGATACCAAATCAATAGATATTTCACAGAATGAGCATAATGTATGTCTTACATTTGCTCTACATAGGTCTTATATTTACCAGCTTTTATCCCCCTCTCTCAAGAAATTATCCTGTGGTTATTTGGGAACTAGACCTAGTAGAAACAATAGGTCTTGCTGACTAGCATGAACTGGCAACTTCATCAATATCACAATTATTGAAGCTAACTACAAAGTAATCCTAAAATGGTACATAGTAACCAAATATATTCCATTATGTTTTAGAGGATATAATCAACCTGGAAGAGTTCTCCATATTTGGGGGACTTGTCAGAAAGTCCACCAGTTTTGGATCATAATTTACAAACTCCTATATTCTCTCATTAACACATCCTTATCTGAATCAGCTTCTTTGGTTCTCCTAAACCAGACTATCCCCAACATTTCTAGGCATTCCAAAAAAATGAATTATCTTTCTAGCAGCCAAAATTATAATTGCTAGATCATGGAAATTATCACCAATAGTTAGTGAATGGATCAATTCAAAATTGAACTCTATAATGACCAATTAAAATCTTTCAGCTATTTTAAATTATACAATTAACATATTTAGAAAACC
>NW_017307312.1:366282-378773 GCF_000935625.1 Nanorana parkeri
TCCCAATCTTTTTTTCAATGCTTTTTTCACCTTTACAATTATACTTTATTTTACCTAATATTTCCCAGATTGGTTGCCTAATTGTTTTTATCTCATTGCATTCATCTATTATTTTGCTAAAATACCTGCAATGCACAGATTATATTATGTGATTGTGTAAATGTTTTCTTTTGCAATATTTACATTTACATATGATTTTAAAGGACAACTATGGGGTTAAGGCTTTTCCCCATAGTTCTCCTAAACGTTAATAAAAATTAATGAAACAAAAAAGTAACAGGCTATCTTTAACCACCACCCGTCTGCCGATCATTGAAAGACGGCCAGACGGGAGTCTCCTGGATGCGGGTGGGCGTCTCCTGGATGCGGGTGGCGCGCACGAGTGGGAGAACCGCCTCAATTTTAAATGGCAAATAATGGCCGTTTACATACAAGCGGTCCGGCGTCTGTAAAGATGCCAGATCGCTTGTATGACACAAGTGAGGGTGCGCCCCCCCTCCTTACCTCTGGTCACCGTCGCTGTCCCCGTCGCCGCTGTCCCTGCGATCCCGGGCGTCCATCCGGTCCGGGCGATGTCTCTCTGTGCACTGAGAACAGAGGGAGATCAGGGCCCGATCTCCCTCCGCTCTCCTCCCGGTCTCTGAATGCAGGAAGTGATGTATATTACTACTATTATATATATTGTCACTCTCCGGTACAGAAACCAGAGAGAAGCTGATGAAGCAGATCTGTGCTTTATCAGCTTCTCTGGGGTCCCTAGGTGACATTAGGGGTATTAGAGCCCCCTGCTGTCTCCATGAAGGGGACCTGTCACTGTAATTTGTTATCACATAGGGTACTTTTTAGCACCCTATATGATAACAATAAAGTGAAGTGTAAAAAAAGTTAAAAAAAAATTGCTCACAAAATAAATAAAAATGTACACACACAAAACAAAAAAAACCCACAAAAATGTTTTAAAGTCCCCCACCTCCACATAGATGCGCAAAAATGCGTTAGATGCGCCTACACGCAAAAACAATTATTGCTCCAATTATGATGCACGTGTTACATATCGCTGTGAACGTCGCAATGAGAACAATAATTTTAGGGCCATCAATCACTGATAACACTAAACTGATGAGCGGTAAAATCTTTTAAAGCGCAATTTTAAGGCTTGACATGTTTGGTGTCTATTTACCCGACGTGACCCTGACTTTTATATTTTAGCAAAAAATTTGGTAAAAATAAATGTTTCCTAAAATAATAAAGGGGAAACCATTTAAAAAAAAAATATTCAGTACTTTTTTTGTTATATAGTAAAAAATAAAAACACCAGTGGTGATTAAATACCACCAAAAGAAAGCTCTATGTGTCCCCACAAAATGGTATAAAATCCATTTCAGTACAGCGTTGCATGACGGAATAAGCGTCAGCCAAAGTACCGCAGCGCTGAATACTGAAAAATTGCATTTTCAGGAAGGGGGTGTAAACACCCTGGTCAGCAAGTGGTTAAATTGCTTTAAAAAATATGTTAATGAGATGGTATAGGATAATGTAACCTTTGCAGTGTAGAAGAATGAATTAAATGTAACTGGCAGCACATTTAAACGTCAATGCAAAACATCTGCAAATATACTCTTGAGTATGGTGAAATTGATAGGGGGGAATACATGGGGTTAGGAAGATCATAGAAAAAAGATACATATCAAGCTGAACAGGATCCAAGGTATAGTGAATCACAAGATCAACTGCAGAGAGGGTATAAATGACTTAAGAGAGGATGATATATAAAGTATGGAAACAAATCACTGAGCTGGGAAACTACTTGTGGAATGATTTAGGAGGCCCAGGAAGAAATACATAACTGCAATATAAGCGAACAGTAAAAAAAAAAACACTCTGCTGAAGTCAGGAGAGTGCAGGATTGATCCTGGTTAGTTACTATAGGTCACTGCACTTATACATTAGTACTTAAGAATAAGAACTATTTGCTGAATGAGGTTAACTAATATAAATAAAAAGCATTTTTGTGTTAGGAAATTGATTACATTTACCTAATCGTATCTAAATGAAACAAAAACATTGTAATGATAGGAAAACATCTATTTAATTGCACAAACAGAGTTTAGCATCACAGCATCATTCTTTTTATTTCAAACATGACATTAAAAAATCTAGATATACATTAAATACAAATTTGAGACACAGAACCAGCTAGATATTTAGTGTCTAATGACCCGAGTCAATTTAATTAATGTATTCTGCTACATTACATTTTAAAAAGTAACCATTGTGTAATACATATTGAAATATGCACACGCTAATGGGATAAGATACAAAAATTATTATGCTGACAGTAAATCATATTACATTCCTAATAAGCATTAACTAGATAACTAGGTCAAAGCTGTATTATCTTAATTGATTTTTCAAAAGAAACCTGACAGAAAAATGTCAATGCTCAAATATTTCTTCATGCATCATTAAAACAAGATTGGCTTTTAACAAAAGAAGAATCCTTCACAGAATTGATTCTTGCTTCAGGCTGCCTACAAGTAAGTGTATTACATAAAAATCTATACAGGATATTAAAACAACACCACTCGGCAAGACACTTGCAATTAAAAGCTGACACCCCACCCCTTATGTATTAACTGCAGTGTATTGTCTACAGCTACAGTTAAAGACCATTCTTACTTATCAAAAATAAACAAACAGTTCTATTCCAAAGTGTCCTTTATTTTATTAGGTGAACATAACTGATGGGTATGTGCCTTAAACATCCAGACTTTCTATTTTTTTACCTGCTAGCTAACAGTATTATACTAATATATGATGTTTTCAGTTTTGAATGCTCTCATCAGATTAGAGTTTAGTATGTATGGCTTCATAACAAAGAAATATTTCTACTGAAGTGAAGACTGATTGATCTATAAAGAATTGGTTTATCCATCATATGAGATGCAGGTGAATAAAGGATTGGCCAACTTAAATATATCCATGGGTTTTCAGATCCTCACATATCTTTTATGAATGTCCACAATTATTTTGCTGGTCCTATATTTATCTTAGGATGACAAGTTAAAAATGAATCACAAAGAACAAAACTGCTTTACTGATATTGTGCAGAATAATGTACCCATTTTAGCCAGTGCAGTAGGATTTAAAAACAAAGTTTTACATCATTCCGATATCAATGACTCATAGATCAGTTTTTCAATACAAATCATTATTTCCTTCCTTATTATGACTAATAATGCTGTTTCATATGAATGCCCTAGTCATTTAATTTGTTTTGCAAAATCAAACAAGAACCTTTAGCAGACCCTTCTCCAAAGTATAGCATTGCATTTTGTGAAAAAAAAGAATGCCAAATGCAGCAAGCAGTGAATGTAATGGCAAGATCAAGGAGTGGCTTACTAAAATATTTTTTATTTTTTTTAGTTTTATAACCCTATGTTAGGTTTTTTTTTATGTCTGTGTAGCTATTTTTGTCCTGTTGACCATTGTAAAGTTAAGGGAAATCTACCAGAACAGGCACAGACAGAAAAACAAAAAAAACTTACAGGTGTGTTAAAAGCCAAACTGAACTGAATTGGACCACTAGAAATCTGGAGTGCTCTAATTATTTTTTTTAATGAAATTTTTAATGAAAATGAAAGTTTTTAAGTATGTCCAAACCCAAGAAAAAAGATATATTGCAACTTGAAAGCTTTTCTTTATTTTTACTTGGCAACAAGCTTCCTGTTCTAGGCTTACAATGTTCACTCACTGTACTGTAGCTATTAAGAGGGGAGAGAACCACAATAGCCTACCCCTAACAAAGGGGATGGGTTCTACAGTCCTCTGAGATGTCTAGGAGCAATGTAACTCATAACGGTGTAGCATGGGCAGAAAACACAAAAATGTATTAGCTGACAAGAGAAGGATAAACAGTTTTTTGCATTTATTTATCAGATACAACACTTTCAATTATATATTTAACAGACCAAAAGGGACCAGGTAGGAGAAGTCCATTGTTGGGATATACATACCCTTTACCCTACCCTCCTTTCCAAAACTAAAAAAAAGAAGGGTTTTAATTTTACATACATTTTAAGCAGAGAGTGTTAAAAAGTATAGGTTAGTGTGCAGCTTTTTCTTAGTAAGCATTGCAAAATGACACTTTGGGAAAAACATGCTTTGATTACAAATTAGAATATGGACCCATTGCAGTCTTCAAGCAATGTAAAAAGTGGTGCATGCATTACACTTTGGTTCTTTACAGAAGAGGGAAAGACTGAGACCCACCTGCAGGAAATATTTCTAAGCTTAACAATTCTACTATAGCCAAACAAAGAAACTGCAGCCATTGTTAGCAAAATTAACTGCAGTCAGAAACAGCAGAGGAGGAATTAATATGCTGCCTAAAACCCAGAAGCATTGGGGAGTGTCTCCATCTGTGGAGGAGGAGGGAGTGGTGGGGAAACATTGGTGGGGTCTTTGCAGAGACATTGTCATTGTCAAGTTTTCAGTAGAGTGTGGAAAGGTTTGAACCTCATGTTTTTATTTACTTTTTTCTTCTGTCATTAACCCCTGAAGACCGGTCTTTCACTCGGCTGCCTACGGTTTTCACCCTCTTCCTGGCCAGGACATTTTTCAGTATTCAGTGCTGCAGTACTTTGACTGACATTTATTCCGTCATGCAACGCTGTACTGAAATTAATTTTATATTATTTTCTGCAGACAGATATATCTTTTGGTGATATTTAATCACCACTGGGATTTTTATTTTTTTCTATATTAAGGATTTTTTTAAACATTTTGTTATAATACATTTATTATTACCCAATTTTTTGGTAAAATATCAAATATGGGGTCACGTCGGGTAAATAGACACCAAAGATGTCAAGCCTTAAGATGGCGCGCACCTGCGAAATCGCTAAAAACTACCATACCCAAAATTGACCATAGGCGACGTTTTAAAAGCTTCTACCGCTCATCAGTTTAGTGCTATCAGTGATTAATGGCCGCAGAATTGCTCTTACTGCGACGTTCGCGGTGATATGTAAAATGTACAGCGTAATGGGCGCAATCGTCGTTTTTTCGTGTAGGCACACCTAACGCATTATTGCGCATCTATGTGGGGGACTTAAAAAAACTTTTCTGTGGTTTTATTTTTTTTGTGTGTGTGTAAATTTTATTTATTTTGTGAGCAATTTTTTTTTAAACTTTTTTTTTTTACACTTAACTTTATTGTTATCACATAGGGTGCTAAGAAGTCCCCTATGTAATAACCAATTACAGTGACCGGTCCCCTTTATGGAGACATCAGGGGTCTCTAAGACCCCTAATGTCCCCTAGGGACCCCCCAAAGAAGCTGATGAAGCACAGATGTGCTTCATCAGCTTATCTCCGGTTTCTGTACCGGAGAGTGACAGGGGAATGCGGAAGTGATGTAACATACATCACTTCCTGCATTCAGCGACCGGGAGGAGAGCGGAGGGAGATCTGTACTGAACTCCCTCCGTTCTCAGTGCACAGAGCCGCCACATCGCCTGGGATTGATGATGCCGGACCGCTTGTATGTAAACGGCCATCGCTGGCCGCTTAAAATCCTGTCGGTTTCCCGCTCGCGTGCGCCCCCTGGCGCGCACGAGCTGGTGCGGGCACGAAGGACGCAATTGCGACCGCTGCAACCCTTGTAGTTCCGCCAGTGCATACATCAGTTGCCTTCGGTCAGCTGAACATGCTCTGCAATTGTGTGGAGATCGGTCGGCTTCGGCTGACTTTTCTCCACGCTTCAGCTGTCACTTCAGGAGCCGAAGCATATGCCTTTAGTATGGCTGAGCCACTCGGCTGCCAGATGTGCTTCATCAGCTTATCTCCGGTTTCTGTACCGGAGAGTGACAGGGGAATGCGGAAGTGATGTAACATACATCACTTCCTGCATTCAGCGACCGGGAGGAGAGCGGAGGGAGATCTGTACTGAACTCCCTCCGTTCTCAGTGCACAGAGCCGCCACATCGCCTGGGATTGATACCGGAGAGTGACAGGGGAATGCGGAAGTGATGTAACATACATCACTTCCTGCATTCAGCGACCGGGAGGAGAGCGGAGGGAGATCTGTACTGAACTCCCTCCGTTCTCAGTGCACAGAGCCGCCACATCGCCTGGGATTGATAAAACTTTTCTGTGGTTTTATTTTTTTTGTGTGTGTGTAAATTTTATTTATTTTGTGAGCAATTTTTTTTTAAACTTTTTTTTTTTACACTTAACTTTATTGTTATCACATAGGGTGCTAAGAAGTCCCCTATGTAATAACCAATTACAGTGACCGGTCCGCTTTATGGAGACATCAGGGGTCTCTAAGACCCCTAATGTCCCCTAGGGACCCCCCAAAGAAGCTGATGAAGCACAGATGTGCTTCATCAGCTTATCTCCGGTTTCTGTACCGGAGAGTGACAGGGGAATGCGGAAGTGATGTAACATACATCACTTCCTGCATTCAGCGACCGGGAGGAGAGCGGAGGGAGATCTGTACTGAACTCCCTCCGTTCTCAGTGCACAGAGCCGCCACATCGCCTGGGATTGATGATGCCGGACCGCTTGTATGTAAACGGCCATCGCTGGCCGCTTAAAATCCTGTCGGTTTCCCGCTCGCGTGCGCCCCCTGGCGCGCACGAGCTGGTGCGGGCACGAAGGACGCAATTGCGACCGCTGCAACCCTTGTAGTTCCGCCAGTGCATACATCAGTTGCCTTCGGTCAGCTGAACATGCTCTGCAATTGTGTGGAGATCGGTCGGCTTCGGCTGACTTTTCTCCACGCTTCAGCTGTCACTTCAGGAGCCGAAGCATATGCCTTTAGTATGGCTGAGCCACTCGGCTGCCTTCGGCTGTTTTTCGGGCAATTGTGTTTAGCCCGTACAGCAGCCATTCGGTTCGACCGAACCAAAGGGCAGAGTTGGCCAAAGCGAGCTGAAGGATCAGCCGATGCTACAACTGGATCATTTGGCTCTTTAGAGAATAACCCCCTTAATGTTTCAAGGGCCTTGATTTTAGGTTAAACTGCTTTTTTTCTTTTGATTTTTGGCATTTGTTTCAGAAGCGGTGTTTGCGATTTTAATTTATTTTGTGGGTTTTTTACATTTAATTTTGTGTTGATAGGGCCCTTTTTTAGGGTGCTTAAAGCAGAGAATTCACGTGTTACTGACCTTTTTGTTTTTTAAGTGATATTAAAGTCAAAAGGATTTAAAGCTATTTCAAATGCAGATGATATCACTTACAAAGGATGCTGCTTCTTGATGTTCAAAAGTTTTAGTTTTCTGCAGAATCAGCTTGTCTCCTGAGCACTGGCCCTGACTTCCTGTTTTAGAGTGTCTCCTTTGTCAAGCATAGTGCTATGCAGTCACCCTTGCGTGTGCTAGTAAGCTACTTTGTGTCTCTACAAAACATACATCAAATCAATCTACATTACTTCCCTCTCCCTGGCCCACTCTCCTTTCCTCCGTTCTCCAAGTAGTAGAAAAGTTGCTGGAGTCTGCACTGTTCTTTGTGATTTTTTACTGGACAGGAAGTCCAGGGAAACTTAGAGACTTGGAAGCAGCTGTTACTCTTAGGGGGTTATTCACATAGGACATAGGACCCGAAGGATACAGCCGTAGCTTCGGTTGATCCTTCAGCTAACTTCGAATAGCTATACGGGCTATTCACTATAGCAAAACAAACAGACAGCGCCTTGTCCTCGTGTAATACAGTTTATTAATCAATGAACATACAAGCTGTGGTGTGCATTTTTCTACTCACTATAGCAGCTGAAGGCAGCCGAGCCGAACCCATATGCTTTGGCTCGGCTGAGCCGTAGTGACAGGCAAAGCGTGATGAAAGGTCGGCTGAAGCCAACCAATCTTCATGCAAATGACAGCTAGGCGGAGCCAGCCGTGATCTCATGGATCTCACCGCCCAGTTGTAATGACAGATCAGGGTCCCCAAATGACCTGTCATTAAAAACAGCAACTGGATGGAGCTGGCCATTACATCACGGATGGCTCTGCCCACTTGTTTATTGCACGGGACGAAGAAGACTCTGGCAGGTGCTAGCCAATAGGAAACAGTTGGGTAGAGCTTGCAATGATGTCACCACTAGCTCCACCCAATTGGTTATAGTTCGCTGGCATCTGTCAGATTTGACATTATGCAGCAGGAGTTTGTCCAGTGCGGTTTGGTCAGCGTGTGTCGTTTTTTAAAATTACTTTTTATTTATTATTTTTTCTTTCTTTAAATTTAATTTGTTTTAATTTTCCTATTTAAAAAAACATTTAAATAATTTTTCAATCTTAAATCTTTTTTCTATTCTGTTCACTACCTCGGAGGTAAAGAGCAGAATAGCCGAGCCGAATTCCGCTCGGCGACATTTGGCTATGCACTCACTGCCAGTCGGCCCCTATGAGAATAGGGGGCGTATGGCAGCCAGTGGGCTGCCGGAGCTTTGGGTCAGCCAATCCAGATGTTGGATCAGCTGAGTCAAACTCCTTCTGTGCTTCGGCTCAGCCAAACATGCAGAGCATATTTGGCTGACCGAAGGGAGCCGATATACAGCTGATTTTAGTGGATGTATGGCTTAAATCATCCGTACAAGGCTGAAGTGAATAGCCGAACAGCGTTTGGCTCACCTCACCTCACTTCAGCTTGGTTATTCACTCGGCTACATTAGAGAGCTAAGAAAATAACCCCCATAGATGACTAAGTGTTTCGGCAAAAATATAAGACAATGCTTTGCTAGGCAATGTAAATTTGTTTGATCTGGATTCATTACTGAAAAAAAAGACTATTCACAATAGCCCATACAGCAGTTGAGCTGTTCAGCCGAGCCAAAAGCATATGCTTAGGCTCGACTGAGCCATAGTGACAGCCAAAGTGGGGAGAACAGTCTGTGAAGCAGACCATTTCCCCCGCAACTGACAACTGGGCAGAGCCAGCCGTGTTGTCACGGCTGGCTCCGCCAAGTTGTTGTCATTCAATGACAGTCCAGCATCCTCGAGGACACTGGGCTGTCATTACATTACAACAACTGGGTGGAGCTGGCCATGATGCCATGGCTGGCTCTGCCCAGTTGTTGTCCTTCAATGACAGAACAGTGTCCTTAGGTTATTTGAGGACACTGGGCTTTCATTAAATGACACAACTGATCAGAGCTGGCCGTGATGCCACGGCCGGCTCCTCCGAGTTACATAGTTAGTCAGGCTGAAAAAAGACACATGTCCATCGAGTTCAACCTATAGAGATATGAAAAAAAAGCTTATGCGGAACGCTATGCCCACAATTACCCACTATTGATCCAGAGGAAGGCAAAAAACCCTATAAACCATAGTTCAATTTGCTCCAACAGGGGAAAAAACCTCCCTGATCCATAAGGCAATCGGATATTCCCTGGATCAAAATTCTCTGATGCGTAATATACCTATAAGAACTCAATATCCAGAAATATTCTTTAAATTAACTGGGCTAGCTAGAACTAGCTCCTAGGGGAGTCTATTCCACATTTTCACTAACTAACTAACTAACATTTCTAACTGTGAAGAATCCTTTCCGTATACAAAGGTTAAACCTCTTTTCCTCCAGACACAAAGAGTGCCCCTTGTCCTTTGCAGGGACATTAAAGTGAATAATTTGGCACAAAGCTCACTATATGCACCATTTATGTATTTATACATGGTGATCATGTCCCCCTTAATCGACTCTTCTCCAGAGAGAACAAATTCAGGTCAGCTAATCTTTCCTCATAGCTGAGCTCCTCCATGCCTCTTATGAGTTTAGTCACCGCTCACTGCACTTTCTACAGTTCCACAACATCCTTTTTGTGAACTGGTGCCCAAAACTGAACTGCATATTCCAGATGAGGTCTTACTAATGCTTTGTACAGGGGCAGGATTATGTCTCTATCTCTGGAGTCTATACCCTATTTAATACAATAAATATTTTGCTTGCTTTAGAAACTACAGCTTGACATTGCATGCTATTATCAGTCCATGGTCTATTTGTTTTCATTTGTCTGGGACCTGCCAGAAGACTCTGGCAGGTGCCGGCCAAATGTAAACAGTTGGGTGGAGCTAGCGTTGATGTCACCGCTAGCTCAGCCCAATTTTTTATATTTTGCCAGCATCTGTCAGATTCTTCATTCTGCAGCGGGAGTTTGTTGCGTGTGGTTGGGTCGGTAGGTTTTTTCTTATTTTGCCAAGTCGGCAGCGTGGACAACGCTGGACGTCCTGATTCACCTTAGGATTACATCATTGGATCCATTTTTTGGACATAATTTTTACAATAAAGGACTTGTCAAAATCCTTTGCTGTGTTTTTTTTTTTTTTCAATAAAATAATTTTTTCTAAAAGTCTGGTCTCTTTATTTCTATATTTTTCAACCCTTTAGTGAATGGTTAGGGGTATAAGTACCCCTTAATCATTCACAAGGGGGGCCTCATGTGGGTGCCCCTTTATTAAAGTGGTACCCCGATGTGAATAAGCCCCCTACCTGCAGACCCCCACAACCAATGCCCCAGGGCTTGTGGGGAAAGAGGCCTTTGTCCCCATCGGCACGGGGACAAGGTTCTTTTCCAGGGGGGACCCCGGAAAAGCACCCTCTCAGTGCCGAGGGCATGTGGCCTGGTATGGCAGGGAGGGGGGGCGCTCGCTTGTCCCCCCCTCTTTCCTGCCCTGCCCAGCCTGTGCTCAGATCAAGGGTCTGGTTAGGACCCCCATTTTTGGGATCGTGTTCCTACTTAAAACTCCTATCTGACAAAAAGGGCCTGATATGACTTTTTTTCTGAATAGGGGCCCCTCCTAAGTTTCCTACCAGACCTGAAGGGTCTGGTATGGTTTGGGAGGGGGACCCCAGTCTGTTTTTTTTTTTAAATTCTGCTCGCTACCTCAGAGGTAGCGAGCAGAATAGCCGAGCTGCATGCCGCTATTCTCTTAGTGCCGTTCCGCCCCTATGAGAAAAGGGGCAAATGGCAGCGAGTGAACTGCTGGAGCTTAGGCTCAGATGATCCAGATGTTGGATTGGCTGAGTCGAACAGCTTCTGCACTTCGGCTAAGCTGAACATACAGAGCATGTTCGGCTTACTAAAGGCAGCTGATGTATGGCAGAAATCTGCCGTACAGAGCCGAAGTGCATAGTCGAACGCCGTTCAGCTCAGTTCACTTCAGCTCCCTTCAGCAGCTGATTGATTAACCCCCTCAATGACTATTGATTTTGCAAAGTGAAAATTCTGTACTCCTTTAGTTAACAAATCCCAGTGTTTAGAATAAAATAAAGTGTTTAGCTTTCCCTCTAATTAAGCCAAATGTATGAGTTTGTGAATCACTAAAACTGCACAAAGACATACCAAGTGCACATAACTTTACATTATATACAGTTACTGGCCAGTTTTTTTACTTGTAATATATGACTTTTCACCTTGTAAATAAATATAAAAGTAAACTACTGTTTACATTTTAAAACGAATGTCAGAATGGACTAACATTAATGTATTTTCAATGCTTTAAATGTAAAAATATTATTAAACATTTAAACTGATGCTAAAGCATTTCCATGAATTTTTCCATTGGATCCAATCCATGTTTTGTGGCTATTTTAAGCAATCTTGTGCAAACAGACAGAAAATATGGAAAACGGGGTGAAAGTGGCAAGTGAGAGAGAGAGATCGCATTTCAGAAACACGTGTAGTGGGCAGATAAATGCTTACCCAAACTGTTTGCTTCAGAAAACTCTACAATCCATTTAATCACTAAACTAGCAATCCTTAGTATGGCAACGCACAAAGAAAAATAGATTGCTATCAAGTGATTGTACAGTCAGTGTTTATGCAGTGACCATTTCCTTTTGACATCAAGTGTATTTAGCAGATGGCACTGTCAATTCAGTTAGGTGCTTATCCGTTCATGCATGTGCAAGCATATTTTAGAATGTACAAGTTCATGTATTATCTATGGGTTAAAAGCATGCAGCACAACCGGGACTATATCAGAGGAGTTAAACTTCTGTAAACAACTAGCAGCGGTTGTGTAAATGCTATTTTCTTGACATAAATAACAGAAACATATGGCCTGAGACAGGAAATGGGTGATACCTGGATAGATTGATATCTTGCTCGACAAGTGACTATTTATGACATGATTCTGGCTGACAGTGAAAGAGGATGGGGGGAAACTAATGACTTTTTCATGAAGTCTGTGACAACATACATTTGACCACAAAAGGCAGCATTCCAAAAATGGATTCCCTGGCATTGCAGTTAAAACATGATAAAAAAAAGCAAAAAAAGTGTTATATTACAAGATTCAGTGGGATGGTTTAAGCAAAATGTTATGTGTTGTACTTAAATTTAGAACCACAATCCTATGTTCTATTTATACAAATTCTTACCTGATTGAAGTAACACGCACAATGACACTTGCTTGATTATTTGCTAAATGTTATCACTGGTGTTGCCATCTTTAAATTATTAGAATTTTAATAAACAGTGTGTATATATA
>NW_017307312.1:378794-400394 GCF_000935625.1 Nanorana parkeri
TTTAAATATAACTGACTCTATGCCATTATATTTTTCCTTGAAGCATAAACTTTAAAAACCATAAATTCTTTGAGGGTTGCCCCATAGGTTCTTTGCTTCAGAATGAATGGATGGTCCTGGAAAGTATGGTGATTCAGTTCTTCATAGACTCCTTAAGAGGTCCACACATTTTTTTACAAGTAGTGGAACAAATAGTTTTATGTTTTCACATACACCTATTTTTAAAAATGCAAAAATATGCTCTGGCAGCATCTGCAACATCTGTGTTCTTTGGTCCAAGATGCTGATGGTTCATTAGCAGAGAAACTATGAAAATGAAAAATATGCCAAAACACCACAGAAAGCATAATGGGTTACATCAGTGGAGGCCTGGCAAAAAGCCACAAAGATTTTGGGAATAAAGAGTTTTTTTAAATGGCTTAGCAACACCACACAAGCACATTGCAAAATTACATTTTCAATTTATTAACCTGAATTAGGTACAGAGACCCAAGATTTTGAAAAAGAAATTTTAAAAATATATATTTAAATCAAAACATTTTTTTGCATCAATAGAGTATATTAAAGGCACAACACAGCATAAAATATGGACTAAAAATAATTCAGGAATCCTTGTTATACAGTAAAAGTAGTCTTTTTTTCCAGGGATACTTCAATACAACATAATTAATGATGGGAATTGACCAATGGGGCATGTAAGACATTAAACAGAAATTAAGTTAAAGTAGAAACAAACATTAAACAAAAAACCCCACCACTTTTAAATATTGACTCACCATTGGCTTACATTTTATAATAAATTGCAATAGAGATATATTCTGCCTTTTTTCTTCTATGCAGTCACATAAATGCAAAGTTCCAGCTCAATCTCCTTTCTTTGATGCTGCTTTGGTTGGTGGGTGTGAACTATCTCCTGAAAATGCAAAGAGCTATAGATGCCTTCAGGTCATGTCACTGTTCTATGTGATTTTGCCTTATTGTTGACCCTCTACATTCACACGGATGAGCTGGAGCTTTGAGGTCACCTGAATACATAGAAAAGAAAGTAAAAATAATCTTCTTTAATTTTTTTCATCATAAAATGTATGCAAGCCAATGGGCAGAAATGGGTAGACAACATTTAAAAGTTGGTTTATTGTTTAGTTTTTCCTTCTGTGTAATCTTCTTATGCATTTAAATGTCATAATGTATCACTGCTAGGTCATTTTTTCTGTAGTTAGGAGGACATTTGAAATATCTAATTAGTTTTTTTTATGATATAGTACATTATATAATACATAATTCTTTCACCTGGTATCACTACAATGTGACAATTTTATCTAGTCATCCACACTGCTGTTTTCTTACAAAGCCAAAAAGAATATCAATGCATTTATGTATCTTGTTCATATGTTCTTTGCCACCACCTGGCCTACTGGCAAAAAAGCCAAAAATGAGTGTTACTAGAGAAATAGAAAAACCCAATGGCATGGAAGGCTCTGTGTTCACACTTACGTTTGCCACCACCCAGGGCCAAAGATAGGGGGTACAGGCAGTCCCCTTGTACTGTGTCAGCAGGGGGGCCTGGGCATGATAGGGACTGCCTCATTAATGTAAACAATGGCTCATTGGTTGCCACAGGAATCTACCTTGATGTACATGTCAGGTGGCTTTGGTGGGTGGGATCTGGGATCAGCTGGTGCTGCCTGTTTCCCTCAGAGTGGCCAAGCTACATATTAGGAAGAGAGTGGGTGGCAGAACCACGCATACCCAGGAGGAGAAAAGAGGACAGTGTTGCAACAGTTCTGTCATTTATGGGGAACACAGAGAGAGGGGTTTCAAAATAAAGCAGGATATATCTGAAACTTCCATAGAGAGGAGATTAGGGTTTCTACATAATGGAGAGATACACAAAGGAAATGTATGAGGAGATATTCATGGCTTATACAGGCTGGAGGGGGTACAGAAAGGGATATCAAGGGCTCCTACAGTCTGTAGAGGTACATAGAGGATATGTAGGGCTTCTACATACTGGAGAGTTGTAGAGAGGAGATCCTGTGTTTCTACAGGCTGGAAGGTTACAGAGAGGAGAGCTTGAGATTTTCACCATTTGAAGGATATAGAGTAGCTCAGGGCATCTATAGGCTAGAGGGTTACAGAGAGGGGCCCAGAGCTTGCTCAGAAAGGAGGTCTGGGGCTTCCATAAGCTAGAGGAGTACAGAGAGGAGAACTTGGACTTCTTTTAGCTTAAGATGGGTAGTACAAAAAACCTTTTTTAAGGTTGAACAGGGGAAGTACAGAGGAAAAATGGCTTTTACGGGCTCAGGGAAGAGTGGGAGCTGAGGGGTCTAAAGAAAACAGAGAAGTTACAAGGCTTTCTACAGGGTGGACAAGAAGAATACAAGTGGAGATCAAATGGAGATCGGGGTTTCTATGAGCATATGAGCAAGAAAGAGAGGACAACAGGAGATTCGTGTCTGTATGCTAGATAGATTTTATTGCAAGTACAAAAGGGTGTGTTTTCACTGTACTGTGTACAGAGGAGAAGATCTGGTACTATATGCTGGATAGAGGATAGCAAGTAGAGAGAAATTGACTGTGTTACAAGCGTCAAAGACTAGTATAAGGCAGGAACTTGATGGTGAGAAGTAGGGTGTGGATTCAAGAAACTATGGGAAAGTTATGCTAAGTAGAATTAATTTTAGCAGTATGAAAGCATATGCTCTTAATTGTTTATTATACAGTGTAGTTTCCATCTATGTTTCATCATTTAGTGATCAATTACTCTTAACCCATCCTGACTGTTTGGTGATGCAGAAAGGCATAACGGAAGATGGGTGGTCATGCAAAGTAGCATAGGGGGCCATGCTGATTATCTCCAGAAGATTTGCAAAAATATCAGACTTAAAGGAGAACTATGAGGTGAGTGCTTTTTACTCACCTCATAGTTCTAGTCGACCTGTAACAATGAAACTGTCACAGGTCGGCTCAGTAGATCGGGAGGTGAGCGAACACATACCGGCGTTCGCTCACCTCTCAATCCTGTCACAGCTTTCTGCCGAGACAGGGGAGGGGGCTGGATTCCCCCCTCCCCGCTCCGATCCGGCAGCGATGACTGGCGGAGCGGACGGGGGAGGGGGCGGGTACAGCTGGCTCTGCCTCTAGATAGGCAGAGCCAGCTGTCAGTCACGCAGCTGGGCGGATCTAGACATAATTGCCGGGATCTGCTTCAGCTGCAGCGTCTTAGTATACCGCGAGCAGCATAGCTATAGCTCACGGTATACGGAGCCTAGGGTGACGGGAGGACGCTAGTTTGTGTCCTCCCGTTACCCTAAGGAGAAAAGCCTTAAAGTGACATTAAACCCTCAGATTTTTTAACATAATCCAATACTGTAATGTGTGCCTTACTGTAATCCATGGTTGTTTCCCTTCTCTTTGCTGCTCTTCCTTTTAAATCTGTATCTCTTCTCATGCTCTGCAGAACTTCTGTTTTGTAGCAGACTGCCTTATCTCTGAAATGGATACATGGTGTCTGTGTGTAGGTTCACAACCTGAGCCAGCACTACAGGAAGAGGCACTCAGCTGCAAAGGGAAGTTCTCCCCAAGCATGAGAAGATATGAGGATTTAAAAGGAAGAGCAGCAAAGAGAAGGTAAACTACCATGGATTACAGTAAGGCACACATTACAGTATTGGTTTATGTTAAAAAAATCTGAGGGTTTAATGTCACTTTAACCCCATAGTTCTCCTTTAAAGAAATCTACCAATTTCAGCAAACAGATTGTGTGTAAATGTTAAAATGCTTATAATAAATAGTAAACATTCCTATTTATAAATTATGATCCAGTTTAGTCTATTGCACTGCATTAAGAATTATAGTGCCATACCTTTTAAGTATGGGAATGCCTAAATGTAAATAATTAGTTTTAGTTTATTTTTTTCACTCATTGCAGCATATGATTGAAGGTCTGTTATTCTTATGTTTGCCAATATAAAATATTAGTTGTAACAATCTGAATTTGTAAGAACTCTAAAATGTTTTCCTCAATTACATTTTTGAAGACACTTTAAGAATGCTCATTGCCTATAATACAGCACTAATGTAGTGTAAAGTCTTCCGCATGGTGTGCTTTCCTTCATGTCTCAGGACAGTCAGTGCCAGAATATTTCTCAGAGCATAACAATATGGCCTTCTCTTATAAAAGCCCAATGGGCTTATCATTGTCAGGTTATGTTATGTTTTAGCAGTACACACTTCAGTACAACTTTCATGCACACTTGTCGTAAAAACAAGAGTACTAGCAAAACAGATGGGTCACTAGAGTTGTCCCATTTATCATACTGTGTAACAGACAAAATTGCTTTATTTTCTAAGCCACCATTGTACTTCTCAGTTATATGATGATCATTTAAACTTAAAGAGAGTGAATATATAAAATGTGCTTCTTTTTTAAAATGCACACAAAAAGATGTTATTTCTTGGAACAAGAAACATAAAAAATTTAAATTTATTCACATTTTCACAAGATGTGTAGGATTTAATTTAACTATACAGCAGAGGCTCCAGATGAGCAAAAGGGGGATTGTAACTTTATATATTTATATATTGGACTCAGAAGTGCTTAGGTAGTAGGATGGATAGGTAGAGATATGGCTGATATCAGACAAGCTGGTGGTAGGCCGGGTGTCAGACAAACAATGTTCCTGATGTCCTCCTATACTGATAACTCAACAAAATAAGTGCAGGCAGTATTGGACTAGGTAAACTGGGGCCCACCAGAGAAAATGAGAGCAATATAAAATGTATATGCAGCGCAAGCAACGCGACATGGCAGAAAGTGGGTGTGACTTACTGTGAGTGAACATGGTCAAATTGACATGGTTTAGTAGCAATTATTTTTAGTCAGCAAAAATAAAAAGTCTATGGAATACATTTTTAGATTTATTCGTTTTTTTTCAGTAGCAGGATAGTAGTCTGCCCTACCTGGAAATACATTGACACAATTTATTGTGTGAAGATTGTCAGTTCCTTTCATAATTCATTCTTGGTAGGTGTATGAATAATAAAAAAAAATATTTCTATTTCATAAACTTCATAATTCTTGGTCTCCTTTTTTCCATTCCAAGTCCTGAAGCTGCCAATGTTCAACAATCTACAAAATATAATTTAAATAGGGAACTGCATTTTTGTCTTTTTTTACTTTTGATCTTCCTACTCAACTAATGTTGCTTATCTTGTTGTGTCCCAGAATAAAAATTAACTAATCATCAGCTAATCTGGTCACATGATCCACCTTTGGTTCTTCACCCACAAAATATGGAAAAACATTTTTTTTTTTTTGTTTGGTCATGGGATGTTGCGCGACCTACTCCATAATAAGAAAAAAGAAAACCACATCTATTTTTGTATTTATATTGTTGCCTTTCCTGTTCACTTAATGCTGATGGGGACTTATTGATGTTACTTAAGGGAATAAGGTGGGTGTGTGAGGAAGAAGATTGAAAAGCTCATTCAAAAACAGGAACTGCTTCTAGAAAAACCAAGTCTGAATGTGATTATCAGGGGCATCTCTACGAGATTCCTTCTGCCAATTGCTCGCGATGCGGCCTTTAGAAAGCAGCGACAAAGGATGTCTTAAAGGACCATCTGTGGAGCATAGAGATTCCAAGGCAGTCAATGTTCATAGCAAATCAGATGGCTTGGAGATCCTAGAGAGAAAGTACTGCAACTATAAGGCCTGCCAGAAAGGTAACCTGGAAAGACATATTTGGGATGCAAGACATGCTAGGGTTAGGCCAGGATGAGTCTGTGACAAAGTGGGTTGAGTGACATATACCCCATCATGAAGTTTCGATAAAAGAGGATTGGAATAACCCAGTGGGAAGTCTAAGTTTCCCAAGATTGGGAGTAATGGTGACAGCTGAGGTGCTAGCTGAAATTTTGTATGGTCTTACGACAAGCAGTGGGTGGGACCCACAGTGGGACCAATAATTTGATGAGATTATAGAGAGGGAGGCATTGAGGGCTCCATACGAAACCAGACAAAGGTAATGCCACCTGGGAGTGCTCCAAATAAACCCAAACTTTAGTGTTGCCATGTCTACACCAATCTACCAATCTCACTAAGTGACAGGCAAAGTAATATTTCTGTACATCTGGTACCGCTAAACCTCCAGAACGTTTAGGTAGGGCTAAAAAAAATGTAAATGAGATACACGAGTATTTGTGAGCCCAAATGAATTTATGAATAAAGTAGAAACTTGCCAGAAGAGGGTGGAGGGGATAGTAATTGGTAAAGTGTTAAAAAAGGTATATACATTTGGGCACAACCGACATCTTGATGATGTTGCCTTGGCCGAACCAGGAGAAGAATTCAGTGTTCCATTTGTGCAGCAAGGCCTGGATTTCTTTAAGTAAGGGGGGAAAATTTAAGGTGTAGGTATTGGACAAGTCCCTGGGGATGAAAGTGCCTAGGTATTTAAGGGCACTCTGGGCCCAATTAAATGGGAAGTTATTATGTAAGCAGGACACCTGGGTCTCGGGCATGGCCACATCCATTGCCTCTTACATAGTTACATAGTATTTGAGGTTGAATAAAGACATAAGTCCATCAAGTCCAACCTATTGCGTGTATGCATTTATGCGCTGGTGTGTGCGTGTATATGAGTCCATGTGGGATTTTTCTCTTAGCAGTACCTGTACCCCTTTATGTTACGGTCTCCAAGGAACTCGTCCAGGAGTTTCTTGAATGATTCAACACTCTTAGCTGAAATCACTTCCTGCGGCAGCGAGTTCCAGACCCTAACCGCTCTAACTGTGAAGAAACCCTTGCGCCCTGTATGTTGAAACATTTTTTCCACCAATTTTTGGTTGGGCACTCTGGTCTTTGTTACGGAGCTAACCGTAAACAGTTTGTTACTAAGGTTGCTGTCACCCTTGAATAGTTTATACATGAAAATCATGTCCCCCCTTAATCTCCTAACCTCCAACGAGAACATATTTAATTTTAACAACCTTGTTTCATAGTTCAGATCATCAAACCCCTTAATTAGTTTGGTTGCCCTCCTCTGGACTTTTTCCTGCTCAAGGACATCCTTTCTGAGTATCGGTGACCAAAACTGGACCGCATACTCCAGATGTGGCCGAACCAGTGATCTGTAAAGTGGCACAATTATAGACTTGTCCCTGCAAGACATTCCCTTCTTAATGCATGACAGGACTCTACTTGCTTTGTTTACAGCAATCTGTAACAACTCTGCTATGCAAGCCTAGGATCACAACTGCAGAGAGGGAATCTCACGGTCTGTTCAGTAAACGGTCTATTATAAACTCTCTCAGCAATTTAGAGAAGTATCCAAGACCTTACACATCACGTCTGACCGTGGATTTAGATTTAGGGGATTGCTATGCACTGGAAGTGACAGAGTTAACGTTTGAGAGTGATACCCAGTGGTGAGCTCTGGTACTACTCCTACTCTGGCTTACTGTGATTAGTACACTTAAGAGTTTAGTGAACAGATATATAATGCAGTAAGTGAAGGGATGTTCGTTTAGGTTATCACATGCATGTCCAGTATAACATCAATAGTTGGCAAACTTGATATAACAGTCATATAGGTACACACTCAGTTGGTTATATGATATTTGAGTAATTCAATCTATGCAGTCTCCAATGATATCAGTAAATGGCAGGCTTGCCAAGATACTTGCGGTTTAGGAGCCTCTAGGTGAAGTCCCTCCTATGGTCTCCTCTGGGTGAGTGTTAGATGGTTCCCAGGTGTCACTTCTCAAGGTTCGGGTGACTGTAGCTGAGAGGTGCGCTGTTGGTGTGGGTGTTGAGGCAATGCTGCTCTCGGTCCGCCTGTACGGTCTGCGTTTGCAGAGCGTGAATCTTCGGCGTTCACTGTTGCAAACAGTAGGACGCCGAAGATTTGTTTGGCCGCGTCTTAAAAGGCCTGCTGCGCCTGCGCCAGGAGGAGCCGATGCCCGAGGTGCGCGTGCGCCGAGTGGAGAGAACCTGGCCCGTTGTGCGCATGCGCGGTCGCGGATCGCGATCCCGGGACGGAACCTGTAAGTTTCTTACACAGTCTGGCACTGCGGACTGGTTTTCAATCTGCGGTCTATAATGACCCCCAAATCCTTCTCCGCTCCCGACTTCCCTAGTGGCACACCCATAAGTGTATAGTCCATTTGCCTGTTTTTAACTCCAAGGTGCATTACCTTACATTTATCGACATTGAACTTAATCTGCCATACAGTTGCCCATTCCCCGATTCTATCCAGGCCCTCCTGTAATTTAATAATGTCTAAATCTGTGTCTACTAACCTCCCAATTTTCGTATCATCAGCAAACACTGAAACATGACTTCTCACTCCCTGTAATGCACCTGGTTCTGGGACAGGGAAATGGATCACAGCTGCGGACTTGAAAAGGTGAATGAAGGCTGGGTATGGCAATCAGGCTTGAACCCCAGGCGTCTCTCTCAATCTTAACGGAGAGTGAGGGGTTCTTGCATCATTTGCCACAATAGAGGTGAGGAAGTAGAACAATGTATTGTTTAAACAACTCAGGACTAAACGGTTCAGTACACACAGAGGTAGAATCAAAGGTTATGTAACAGTCCTAATCCAGAGTAAAGGAGTATACACAAGTTCAATCAGGAATGAACAAGCAAGCCAGCTGTCACAGTATATACCAATCCCCCACTTGTTACAAATACTTGTGGTTCCGGGCAATCAGGAGTCAGGTGGATGAGGGTCCAGAGTTGTGAGGTTCGTGGGGCTCCTGGCATGTGTAGGGCATCCAGCACAATAGTGAAACGCTTCCATAGCGTTCACAGGACCTTTATATAGTCCGCAAACCCGGAAGTGACTCGGCCGTGATGTCACTTCCGCGTTCCACGGTGGAGAGCAGAGAAGCTCCCCCTCCGAGAGGGAAGTGGCCTGCGTGACGCGGTCGATGCGCTCCACGCTGGAACGCATACGGCTCGCGGCAGGTAAGGACATTACAGGACCCCCCCTGCAAAGGAACACCCCCGGGGTTCTTATGTGGCCCCGGCTTATGAGGGTACCGAGAATGGAATGCCTGGGTCAGAAGGGGTGCATGCACCTCCCGAGCGTGTTCCCAGGAATCCTCCAAAGGAGAGTAGCCCTTCCATCTGATTAGGTACTGCAAGGTTCGCCCACGTCTCCTGGAGTTTAGTATTTGCCCCACCTCGTACTCGGTCTCACCCAGGACGTCCACGGGGGGAGCCGGTTTAGGAGTCCTCAGTGGAAAGGGATCAGGTACGAGGGCTTGATCAATGAGACATGGAAGGAGGGATGAATGAGGAGCTCCTGAGGGAGTGTAAGTCTCACGGCATTGGGGTTTATCACCTTCTCAATGATGTAGGGACAGATGAACAGTCTCCCTAGTTTCTTTGCTGGAAGCTTCATCCGGAGATTCCTCGTGGAGAGCCAGACTTTGTCGCCAACCTGATAAGCTGGTGGGGCCCGTCTCCTGAGGTCATAGTAGCGCTTCTGTCTGTCTTGCGCAAGATGGAGATTCCTCTCGAGGAGGGCCCTGGTCTCAGTTAGTTGGGACAAGTAGTCCACCGCTGAGGGCACATTGGTAGGAAGAAGACAGGTAGGCAGCTGGTTAGGATGGTATCCGTAGTTGGTGAAGAAAGGGGACAGACGTGTAGAGGAACTGCAGGAGTTATTAAAAGCAAATTCTGCGAGTGGAAGCAGGTCGTACCAATCATCTTGGAGGTACGTGGTATAACACCTTAGATACTGCTCGAGACACTGGTTTGTCCTCTCAGTCTGACCATTAGTTTGTGGATGGTAGGCCGTGGAATACCTATGGTCTATCTGTAGTGATGTGCATAGCCCCCTCCAGAATCGGGAGACAAACTGTGTGCCTCGGTCCGATATAATACGGGTTGGCAGGCCGTGCAATTTGAGGACATGTGCGATAAAGGACCGAGCGGTCACCATCGCGGAGGGAAGTCCGCGGAGGGCAATGAAGTGTGCCATCTTGGTGAGCACATCTACTGCTACCAGAATGGTATCATGGCCCTGGGAAGAGGGTAAATCGACTATGAAGTCTAGGGGAACTGCCTCCCATGGCCTTTTGGGTATGTCTAGAGAGCTGAGTAAGCCGTAGGGGGGTCTTCGTTCGTGTTTGCACGTAGCGCAAACGTGGCAGGAGTTTACGTAGCTGAGAACCGTCTTCCTTAGGCCGGGTCACCAGAACTGTCTTCTGATCAAGTCCAAGGTTTTAACGAAACCAGGGTGTCCTGCTAATGGTGCGTCATGCATCATCTGTAAGACAATCGGCTGCATAGAAGGTGGAATATATAATCTTGAGTCCTTGTAGAGTAAGCCTTCTGTGTCTTGAGTGAGCCCAGGAGGTAATGGATCTGAGCCACCTGACATGCTATTCCTGATTTGTTCTTTGAAAGGTATAGTAGCACATAGGAATTTGTTCAATGGAATCACCGGTTTTGGTTCAACCAGGGTCGTTTCTTCTTCCAACATTCTGGAGAGGGAGTCTGCTTTGCCGTTTTTTGATCCTGGCCGATAGGAAATTATGAAATCAAACCGGTCAAAAAACAAGCTCCATCTAACCTGTCTTGTAGAGAGGGTTTTGCATGTCTTAAGGAACTGGAGGTTTCTATGGTCTGTGAATATAGTGAAAGGGAATTTGGTCCCTTCAAGGAGGTGTCTCCATGTCTCCAGGGCAGCTTTAATGGCAAGCAACTCTTTCTCCCCAATAGGATAGTTGATCTCTGCAGGTGTCAGTGTTCTTGAGAAGAACGCTACTGGGTGGAGAGGGGTATCTACCCCTATCCGCTGGGAGAGTACACCCCCTAGGGCCGAATGAGAGGCGTCCACCTCTAAGACGTACTGGTAGTCAGGGTCAGGAATCTTCAAGATTGGAGCAGATGTGAATCTGGTTTTCAGTAAGTCAAATGCCCTCTGGGCATCAGACGACCACTTGAATGGGACTTTAGAGCTGGTTAGGGAAGTTAGGGGTCTCACTATCTCCGAGAAGTTTTTAATGAACTTCCTATAATAGTTTGAAAACCCCAGAAATCGTTGTAAGGCCTTCCTGGAGTGAGGAACCGGCCACTTGTGGATGCAGTCTGTTTTTTCCCGATCCATTTCAATACCAGCGGGGGAGATGACATAGCCTAGGAAGCTGATAACGTCTTGTTCAAAGACACATTTGGATAGTTTTGCATATAATGAATGCGCTCGGAGTCTAGAGAGAATCCAGCGGACGTGTTTGCGGTGGCTCTCCAGATCCTCGGAGTATATCAAAATGTCATCTAGATACACCACAACACACACGTCCAGTAAATCTCGAAAGACGTCATTTATTAGATGCTGAAAAGTGGCTGGGGCGTTGCAAAGGCCGAATGGCATGACAGTATACTCGAATAAACCATAACGGGTCTTAAAGGCGGTCTTCCACTCATCTTCCTCTCTTACTCTAATTAAATTGTAGGCGCCCCTTAGGTCTAGCTTGGTGTACACCTGGGACCGTTGTAACCTCTCTATAAGCTCAGGTATCAGAGGAAGGGGGTAGCGTTTTTTAACCGTCACTTTGTTAAGTGCTCGGTAGTCAATGATTGGTCGGATGGTACCGTCTTTGTTCCTTACGAAGAACATCCCAGCACTGGCTGGGGAGGTGGAGGGACGGATAAACCCCTTCCTCAGGTTCTCCTCCAGGTACTCCTTTAGGTGCAGCAGTTCAGGCTGAGATAGAGGGTAGATCCTTCCTGTCGGGATAGAGCTACCCGGGATAAGGTCTATAGGACAATCATATGGCCTATGTGGCGGAAGAGCTTCCGCCAGGTGCTCACTGAACACGTCTGTGAATTCTTTGTATTGGGGAGGAACCATAGGCTCAGTTACCGTCATCAACTGGGTAATGGGATAACAAGTATCTTTGCAATAGTTGGATTGCAGCTGGAGGGTGCGTTCCCTCCAGAGGAAGGATGGTTGGTGTAAAAGAAGCCATGGTAACCCCAATACAATAGGGAACACAGAGGAAGTGATGACTTCTAGGGATAGAACCTCGGTGTGAGACTTAGAGCACGTAACTAAAAGAGGTTGTGTTTGGTAGCAGATTGGACCGGATGGAGCAGTGGTTCCATCCAAGAAACTGACAGACAGAGGGGTGGTCCTCTTAACAATGGGAATTTTATTGGTCCCACTGCAAGGTTAATGAGAGAAACACGTAAGAGTGAGGTTGAGTAGTGGTAGGAGTGACTCTACAGATGGGGAGAGAGTTACCTGCAGCCTGGCGGTTTGCCTGGGGACAGGTAGAAACGGTGTGTCTGGGAGAGGCACAATAGAGGCAGAGGTGTTTTTCCCGTCTTCTGGCTCTTTCTGTTGGGGTCAGGTGTCCTCTTACTACCCCAACCTCCATCGGTTCTTCAGTTGGGGACGGACTCCGTGGACCAGGACTAGAGGAGTATCCTGACGCTTTCTCTGCTCTTCTTTCTCTGAGTCTTCGGTCGATGGTAATCGATCTTCTGATGATGGCATCCAAGGAGGAGGGAAGTTCCGCTCGGGCGATCTCGTCTTTCAGAGCTTCTGACAACCCTAGGCGGAATTGGTTCCGTAGACCGACATCGGTCCACTCAGTTTCATGAGACCACCTCTTGAATTCGGCCACGTAGTCCTCTACGGGTCTCCTGCCTTGTTTGAGAGCTCTGATAGCTGTCTCTGCGGTTAGCTGTTTTGTGGAGTCCTCATAGAGCAGGGACATGGCTTCCAGGAACCGAGGGAAGGAGTTCAGAATCGGATCCTCCTTTTCTATGTAGGTATCGGCCCAAGCTCTTGGCTCGCCCCTGAGATAGGATATGAGGGTCAAGACCTTAATCCTGTCATTAGGGTACGTACGAGGCCTTAGTTCAAACATCAGTTTGCTAGCGTTTACGAACTCTCTGTAGCACCTTCTATCCCCAGTGAAGAAATCAGGGGGACTGACCTTAGGCTCAGCAGCCTCCCGTTCCGGCATAGCAAGGGGAGAAGTAGCGGCTCTGAGTGTCTGATTTTCTCGTCTGATAGCCTGCACGGTGAGGGTCAAAGCCTCGACCTTTTGTGTCAGAGCGAGGACATGAGGTGTGAGTTCCGCTGAATCCATCTTTACTTTAGGTTCCACTATTCTGTAATGCACCTGGTTCTGGGACAGGGAAATGGATCACAGCTGCGGACTTGAATAGGTGAATGAAGGCTGGGTATGGCAATCAGGCTTGAACCCCAGGCGTCTCTCTCAATCTTAACAGAGAGTGAGGGGTTCTTGCATCATTTGCCACAATAGAGGTGAGGAAGTAGAACAATGTATTGTTTAAACAACTCAGGACTAAACGGTTCAGTACACACAGAGGTAGAATCAAAGGTTATGTAACAGTCCTAATCCAGAGTAAAGGAGTATACACAAGTTCAATCAGGAATGAACAAGCAAGCCAGCTGTCACAGTATACTGTATTGTTTCCTTAGCCAAGGGGTTTGATAGTGAGACAGTTCAAGCCAAGTACCAATCCCCCACTTGTTACAAATACTTGCGGTTCCGGGCAATCAGGAGTCAGGTGGATGAGGGTCCAGAGTTGTGAGGTTCGTGGGGCTCCTGGCATGTGTAGGGCATCCAGCACAATAGTGGAACGCTTCCATAGCGTTCACAGGACCTTTATATAGTCCGCGAACCCGGAAGTGACTCGGCCGTGACGTCACTTCCGTGTTCCACGGTGGAGAGCAGAGAAGCTCCCCCTCCGAGAGGGAAGTGGCCTGCGTGACGCGGCCGATGCGCTCCACGCTGGAACGCATACGGCTCGCGGCAGGTAAGGACATTACACTCCCTCCCCTATATCATTAATAAATAGGTTAAAGGCATGGGACCCAGCACCGAACCCTGGGGCACGCCACTCATGACCTCAGCCCAGTCTGAGAAGGTGCCATTAACTGATACTCTTTGTGCGCGTTCTTGTAGCCAGTTTTCTATCCACGTGCGCACTAATTCATCTGTGCCCATAGCCCTTAGCTTGTATAACAAGCGTTTATGTGGCACCGTATCAAATGCTTTGGCAAAGTCCAGATATACTACGTCCACCGGCCTCCCCCCATCCAGATCTCTACTTACCTCTTCGTAAAAGGTCAGCAGATTGGTCTGGCAAGAACGATCCTTCCTAAATCCATGCTGCACATGACCTATTATACTTTGATCCAGGACAAATTCCACTAAGTAGTCTTTAATAATTCCCTCCAACAGTTTACACACTATGCATGTCAGACTAACTGGTCTATAGTTCCTGGTTGGCATTTTTGTTTTAATTCTTCAATTTTTATTATTTCATTTAACAAATAAACATTAACGTCTAATCATTATACATTATAATGCCACTGACCAGATCCAACAATAACTAACCTAGACAAAAAAAAAAAAGGGAAAGAAGAGCAAAGAGAGAGAAAGGGGAGAAAGAGGGGGAGGAGGAGGGGGGGAACGTCCGGATTTCTTCGCCGTTTTCCTAATTGTGATTATAAAAAAAAAAACAACCTTAATATTACCAATTACTGTTATCCAGGGCCTAAGTTCTACCTTTCCGAACCCTCTTAGTCTAAGAGTCTGCTACTACTCCATCCTCAATACCCAAATAACAGATAATGTTCTCTCGATATATTCTATCCAGTATCCTGTAGGTGTCCAGATGATCGTCTGAAGTCATTCCATGGTTGACAAATAAGTTCATGTTTTTTAAGAGTATTTCTTCGAATGGCCGTCAGTTCCTCCATCAATCTGTAGTATTCTACTCTATTATACCACTCTCATATAGTTGGGATGGTCATTTGGTTCCAATATAGTGGTATTAAGGTCTTTGCGGCATTCAATAAGGGGGGTATCAATGATCGATTGTAGACCGTAATCGGGAGGTCCGTGAGGTGAAAAAGACACACCGTTGGATCCAAGGGTAAGGTAACTGCGGTGATCTTCTCTATCTGGCCTACCACCTGCGCCCAGAAAGATTGTAGTTGCGGGGAAGACCACCACATATGTATGTAAGTGCCTGTGTCGCCACAATTTCTCCAGCATAAATCTGACCTGGATGGATGCATTCTGTGTATGTGTTCTGATGTATAGTACCATCGTGCCATGAAACGAAACGTGGTGTCGGTCACTAGGGTACTAATGGATGAGGTAGCATTAAGTTTTAACAATTTTTGTTTCTGTACATCGGTCCAGGTAATCCCCAGATCCTGTTCCCATTGTCTTAAATATGGTGGAAGCGGGTTAGTCTGTTGCTTTAATAAAATCATATATAATTGCGATATCCCATGTCGTGGAGGTTCCAAAGAGGAAAATAATTTTTCCAAAGGTGTGAGCTCAGAAATGATACGAAGTGGTTTTGGGAGTGAATAAATAAAGTGTGATAGTTGCCTGTGTCTCCATGTGTCAAATGGGTAGGTTCCCCATTGTTCTCTAAGAGTTTCTAGTGAACGTGGTTTATCTCTTTCACATACCTGAAAGAGCTTTAAACTAGAGTGAGCAGTCCATTTAAGAAAACCAGAATTGTGTAATCCAGGTTGAAAAAACGTGTGACCCGTTACCGGCATTATAGGTGATTTGTGTTGGCCTATCATCCGATTGTATAATGCATTCCATGTGTATAAAGTTTGGCGAGTGAGCGGGGAGGTTAGGGAGTGTAAATTCCAGTGTTCCTGTGGTATCCAACAAATAGTGGGTATATTTTGATTAGCAAGAGAATTCTCCAGTTCCACCCATCGTTTGGTCTTATTGTGAAAGTGAAAATCCAACATTCTATTAAGTGCAACAGCCTGGTAATAACAATTAAAGTCTGGCAATGCTAATCCTCCCTGATGTCGAGTCCTAATAAGAACTCCATGGGAGATCCTGGCGGGAGACCTTCTCCAGATATACCGTCCGACAACCGACTTAAGAGCACGTAAGTAAGACTTAGGCAGGGCAATAGGAAAAGTTTGTAACATATATAGTATCCGAGGTAGTATCGTCATTTTAATGACATTTATCCGTCCCATGAGTGAAATGCCTGGGCGGTGGTTAAGCCACTTGTTAAGATTCCTGCTAATGTTGTTTAATAGTGTCATGTAATTCACCGTAAATAATTCTGTGGTCCTAGGAGTGAGGAATGTGCCAAGATATTGCATTTTCTGATTTTCCCAGCTAAAGGGCATCGCTTCTTTCAAGGCAGTTGCAATATGGAGTGGAGTAGAAATATTTCAGATTTCGCAAGATTAATTTTAAAATTCGCTATTTGGTTATATGTGTCAAATTCTTGTAATAGTGACGGGAGTGAGATCTGCGGTTGTTGAATGAAAAACAGAATATCATCCGCATAGGCGGCTAGCTTATGTTCTGTAGTGCCTACTGTGATACCCGAGATGTTATTATTACTTCTTATATTAATAAGAAGGGGCTCTAATGATAGGGCAAACAGTAACGGGGATAATGGGCATCCTTGGCGTGTTCCGTTTTATAAGGTGAACTTAGTTGAGAGAACCCCGTTTATCTTAATCTGGGCCGTAGGTTTATTATATAGGGCCATTATCCCCGTCAAGAGTCTGGGCCCCAGTCCCATAGCTTGAAGGATGGTCCGGAGGTAGTCCCAGTCGACTCTGTCGAATGCCTTTTCAGCGTCCGTAGACAAGAACAGAGTATGGTTCGATGTTATGGAAAGCATGTCTGGTCTGGTGAGATTAATTGGGGCATCAAGCGGTTAAGTCAGGTTGATAGGACTTTGGCAAAATTTTGATATCTGTATTTAAAAGCGATATCGGCCTATAACTGCTGCATGCAGTTATATCCTTACCCACTTTAAGGAACACAGATATGTGTGCATGTAAAGTGTCTGGTATTGGTGGCGTACCCATCAGGAGGGAATTAAAGTACTTACATAAATGAGGAAGTAGGTAATGTTGGAATGTTTTATAATATGGTAGTGTATATCCATCAGGACCTGGGCTTTTCCCTATGGCCATGGTGGCAATCGCTTGTTGAATTTCCTCTATACTTATAGTGGAGTCTAATTTTTCGGCCTGAGCTTTGTCTATGAATGGTAAGGGTGTTGAAGCTAGGTAAGTCCGGATGCGGGTTAAATGTTGTTCTTTTAATACTACATCACCCTCTGGTCTCACATTGTACAAGGATGAATAGAAGTCCCTAAATACATTGGATATCGAGGGTGATGTATGGACCATTATGTCCTGTTTGGTTTTTATCTTAGCTATATAGTTCTTGCCTTGTCTATCTTTCAAGAGCTTAGCGAGGGATTTCCCCGGTTTATTACCTAATTCATAAGAACTTTGTGATAGGTAGTTTAAAGATTTTTTTATATTTAAAGGATAACTCCTCCTTCAAATCCTCCCTAGCGTTTGGTAATTCTTTCAACGCTGTAGCTGTCAGGGTTCTTTTATGAGTCTGTTCTAATACAGCTACTTTTGCTATCAGGCCTTTCACTTTATGAGCCCGCTCCTTCTTTTTACGAGAGCCCTGAGAAATAAGGGACCCTCTAATTGTGGCCTTATGAGCTTCCCAAACAATGCCCGGTGATTCTTCTCCCTCAGCATTTTCAATAAAATAGTGAGAAAGATCTTTTGAAATGGCCCACAGTAGAGATTCGTTCAGCCTCCATGTGGGCGGCATGTGTCTGTCCCCAGTAAGCCTCAGGGTCACCCTCACTGGAGCATGATCCGAGATGGTAGCGTTTAGAATGGTTACGTCCTGTATAATTCCCAGGTGGTAGTGGTCCATCAAGATATAATCTAATCATGTGTATATATTATGGACGGCCGAATAGGCAGTGTAATCCCTAACTCGGGGATGATATATTCTCCAAATGTCGATCAATTGCAATGCATGTAACATGGCTTTAAACGATTTGAGTATCTTATAAGCTATGTGCGAGCGTCCTGAGGATGAATCCAGGGAGGGGTCTATGTGGATGTTAAGGTCTCCTGCATATATTGTTATACCTTCCTGGTAATCTCGTAGAAGGCGAAGTGTCTTACAAAGAAAAATAGTCGAGGCCTTGTTGGGAGCATATATTGAAGCAAGTGTGAACAAGTGGTCGTCAATCGTTCCCTTAAGAAAAAGGTATCTCCCACCTGGATCTGCCAATGTTGACACATGACTAAACTGTACGTTCCTATGGATGCCGATCGCTACCCCTCTCGAGTGACTCGAGTCCGAGGTACTATAAAACCACGTCGGATAGTATAGTGAGGTTAAACGTACACGTGTATGATGGGATAAATGTGTTTCCTGCAAGAATGCTATATCACAACGTTGGCACCGCAGCTCATGCTGTATTTGATGTCTTTTCGCCGGGGTATTGAGGCCCCTGACGTTATAAGTTATGATATTATAATTAGCCATCGGTAATCCAAGAGAAGAATACAGTTTTTATCATTTACATCTATACCGTTCGTCCCCCTGGGGTATGGTGAAAGGGTAGGAAAGAACAAGCAGAGAAAGAAAAAAAGAAAAAAGTACAAGTACATACATTTAAAATACCATAAAAAGGGAAGTCGTAACTGATAAAGATTACAACCTATATATCTATTCCCTAAGTCCGAATATTGGACTAGTGCAAACTCCTCTGAGCTATTATCGCACATTATTATTGTTATGGGTGGCGTGTTTGAGCCTTTTGACTCCTGACTGTCCTGCGTTCCCATGCACGAGTTTACACAGGAAAGGAGTCCCTGCTGTAAACCACTGTGCACGTCATTCGCACACAGTCAAATGGCCGCAGGTGTCCCCACACGACTAAATGTGCCGGGTCCTCTGTCGGCCAAAGATAACAAGTTATATAGTCATGACATCCCGTCTACCAAACACCCACATTTTGGCACATAAGTATTACTACTATGGTCTACCTACACCAGGCTGTTGCCTAAACTCATCTATTATTCTATTTAGGTGTTCCCTATACTATCCTATAGTGTCCACTCTTCGGGTGCGGAGCAGGATTTAAATTGACCTATTAGATCGTTGCTGGGGATTTATTGTAGGTTCCCATGCGGAGTTCGGGAGAGGGTCGTTTTTCCAAATTAACTCCTTCCATCCCGGTAATGGGGGTTGTTCAATTTCCATAGTTTCACAGAACTGTTGTAGGTCTTCTGGAAATCGGAGGATAGCCAATTTCCCCTCTTTGCGGGCCATCAGGCAGGAAGGGAAGCCCCACCTATAGTTGATACCCATTTTTTTAAGGATATCTAGCAGCGGGCGTAATGCACTGCGTCTTGCCAGGGTTTCCCGAGCTAAATCTGGGTATATCTGAATACGTACCCCATTAAAGTCCGTTAGGGGTTTCTCCCGTAATTTCCTTGAGATGGCCTCTTTGTCCCCAAAGTAGTGCAGTCGGCATATAATATCCCGCGGTGCTTCAGCCGCCATCCCCGTGGGCGAGTAATTCGATGGACCCGATCAAACATCACTACATTGGTAGGTAATTGGCCCAGTAAATTATTAAAGATCCCCCTTATTGTATCAGGTAAGTCTGGGTCTGTTATAGTTTCGGGTAAGCCGTGAGTCCGTAAATTGTTTCTGCGGTCCATATTCTCCTGATCTTCTACCCGGTAGGAAGTGTAGCATTGTGTAAGACTTAACGTGCATACCTGAGTTTGTAGGGCCTTAATTGCCACAGCGTGGGAGTCCAGCCGGGTTTCTCCATCTTCTACCCGCTCAAGCAAGTGTGTCATCTCCCCTTTAAGAGCCTGGATGTCTGTCTTCAGCGATTGTTCAAGTCGGGAAAACATTTCCACCAGCTAATTTCTCGTCGGGAGAGTTCTCATCAGTTCGTCCACCGATGATGACGTCGCGTGTTCCACCTCGCCTCTCGTCCCCGTTCCGAGAGCCGAAGTGTCCGAAGCCTTCTCCCCCAATGACACTCGTGGAGGGAGGCTCGAGCGGTAAGCTGAGCTCCGCGATTGAGACGGCGTCTCCGATGTCAGGTATCTTTGGATCGGGCTCACAATCGGTATCTTTGGCGGCCCTTGCTTCCCTGTCTTCCTTCGATTCATTTTGGTGTGTGTTGGTACCGGGATATCCCGTGCGCAGGTGGTATAGCACGCCGCTCCTGCTAGACACAACCAGTCACCATCTTGGCCAAGGCACGCCCCCCCAGAAACTATTTGCTTGCTCTCCCTGGTTGGCATTTTGACCCTTTTTTGAATATAGGTACCACATTCTCCAGTCGCTTGGCACTCTACCAGCCATTACGGCTTCCTTAAACATGAGGAACAGTGATCTCGTTATCTCCTTGTTCAGTTCTTTGAGTACCTTGGGGGGGTAGATTATCAGGTCCTAATGCTTTATTTGCATTTAGTAGTTTAAGCCTATGTTGTATCCCAGTTTCCGTCAACCACTCAGGTGTATTTCTTGTTAAATGTTGTGTTTTATCATGTACATTGAACCTGTCTGTTTCCTTGTTGAATACCGATGAGAAGAAAGTATTTAGCGCCTCGGCCTTCTTCCTGTCGTTTGTGAGTAACGACCCATTTATGTCCTTTATTGGGCCTATCTGTTCCTTTCTCCCCTTTTTACTGTTTATGTACTGATTATGCCTCTGACTTTTGGAAATTAATTTTGAGATGAGAAAACTTACTATAATACTCAATTGTGTCTAGTAAGTTCAGAAGAGATATCTGGATTGATGAGGGAAAAAAGCATATCATCTGCATATGTTGATATTGACTGCGCAAAGAAGGGGTTCCAAAGACAGAGCTAAAAGGAGGGGGGAGAGAGGGCACCCTTGATGTGCTTATCCCAGTGTTATCAAAGAATAACTTATATCATAACAGAGCGAGTGTGAATTATAGATATCGGCCTATATCAACTACATGTACACTGTAGTGGAATGCTGAGAAGAAAATAATCAAATGAGGGGTGTAGACACATAATATGGTAAAAATGAAAATCAGTAGATAGTACAGGCAAGGTCTGCAGGGAAGTGTTGCCGTAAAGGTCCATAGGGTCAATTAACACAAACATGGTGCCCAGGGCAATCCGGACAAAATAAAGAGTCTACCAGCGATACAGAGAACACCATTTGTCACTGCAAACCAGCAGGTCACAGGTAATCAGGGCCGGACTGGCCATAGGGCAAACCGGGCAGTTGCCCGGTGGGCCGGGCCGAACACAATCAACCTGATTGTGTTCGGGCCGGTCCGCTATGCCGATGGCCGGCTCTGTGCAGAGCAGTGTCTACTGTGTGGTAGCGAGCAGAGCCGGCACTACCACACAGTAGACACTAGAGGGCGCTGGTGGGGGAGGCCAGAGAAACACCACCTCCCCCAGCTCTCTCTACTCTGTGCTCTTTCCGGAGCTTGCTGGTGCTGTTCCTGCAGCCTGCACTGTCCCGGTCACGTCCGATATATTAACATATGAATGGACAGCAGTAATTTGCATATCAATAAGCCGCGACCCATTCATATGTAAATATTGCGGCTCATTCATATGCAAATCGCCACCCCTCCCCCCGCTGCTAAGGAAGAGAAGACTGCAAGAACAAGGTATGTGTATGGTCAGGGATTTACTCTCCCTGCCACCCCAAGGCCAGATTCCACAATGCGCCCCCCTCCCCGCCAACC
>NW_017307312.1:400987-402523 GCF_000935625.1 Nanorana parkeri
ATCCCTAAATTGGCATTTACAAATGGCGGCTGTCATCTAAGTTAATGATCAGGTGACAGCAGCTCCATGTAAAGATACGTGATATGTTTACATTCCGCTAGGAATCAATCACTGTCCCTGGACGCATGTAATCATATCACGTATCATTACATGCGGTGTGCAGGCGTTTACATGCAGCTGCTGTCACCTGATCATTAAGCTGTCACTTGAAAACGCCAGATTAGGGATTTCTGCTGCAGTAAAACGCAAGTTTCTGATGCAGGAATCCCTAATCGCACCTAAACCTACAGATATGAATAGGACCTTATTGTGAGTGTATATTGGTGTCTGTAGTACGTAAACTGGATACAGTTACACTTTATTTTAAAGTATGAAATGTGGCAAGCGGCCCCCAAGAGAGAAAAAAATTTGTCGAGTGCCCCCGAGACGGAAGAGGTGGAGACACGGGAGAGGCAGAGACACTGGACGGAGGAGGCGTCGCCGAAGCTCCAGTCGGGCAGCGAAGATGACAAGGAGGCTGTGTCGGGCGCCGAGGATGAGGAGGCCGCGTTCCAAAGAGGTCAGACCGTGCAAGGTAAGAGGACTGTGCTGGCAGAGCCCAACATAGATTCTGCAGAGCCCACCAAAGAGTCTCAGGTGTGCTGTGCAATACCCTTTGATGTGCTCTGCAGGATCTGAGGGGGCTCTGCAGTCTGCAAAGCCCACCACAGATCCTGCAGAGCCCCCCTTAGATCCTGCAGGGTCTAGATCTGTAAAAATCATCAACCGGATCTCAGGGGGGATTAGCAGGATCTGAGTCGGGGTCTATGGTGGGCTCTGCAGGGTCTCAGGTAGGCTTAGCAGCCTGAGACCCCACAGAGCCCACCACAGACCTTGCAGAGACCACCTGAGACAAGTTGTTAGGTGTGGGGCCTGTTGGTGGTCACGTGATTGGGCTGCTCAGTCTAAAATGCCCGGGCCTATTTTTAGTCCCAGTCCAGCCCTGCAATGCCTCCAATCAACTCAGCATGAGGGTGTCTGCTAAGGCCCCAGCTCAGGAAGGGGCATTGTGGATGTGCACATAAAGTTATCCAACACTTTATCATAGGATGGAAAAAGGGTATTAGAGGAAAATGGCAGAAAATCATAAGGGCATTACAACATGCTTAATCACATAATGTTATAAGCTAGAAAAAAACAACACCAGTGTGGTCGGAAATATCGTGTTCAGTCCCACAAATAGAGTGGACAAACTAGTGCCATCCGGACAGTGTGGAGAGGGAACATTTTGTAAAATGGAAGAATATCACTCCCCTCAGGCTAAGAGTGAAAGGGATGTGGTCCCGACAGAAGTGCCAATGAGGTGGTAAAAAAATAAAGTTACCAAGAGGAGTAAGGGAATTAAGTAGCTCAGTGGGCCTAACTCAAGAGCAACTCTGTTGCAGGGCCACATGCTTTTGGCATATGCAGGTGACATGGAGCATGTGCAATACAGGCTTAGAAAGAAAAAAACATTGGATGACAAAGAGGGGGGGGGGGGGGGGGGGGGGGTAAAAA